>NW_022436963.1:1446117-1487902 GCF_009761245.1 Sapajus apella
TGAGACAGAGTTTCACTCTTGTTACCCAGGCTGGAGTGCAATGGCGCCATCTGGGCTCACCGCAACCTCCGTCTCCTGGGTTCAGGCAATTCTCCTGCCTCAGCCTCCTGAGGAGTAGCTGGGATTACAGGCACGCGCCACCATGCCCAGCTAATTTTTTGTATTTTTAGTAGAGACGGGGTTTCACCATGTTGACCAGGATGGTCTCGATCTCTTGACCTCGTGATCCACCCGCCTCGGCCTCCCAAAGTGCTGGGATTACAGGCTTGAGCCACCGCGCCCGGCAAGAGGTACAATCTTTACGGTCTTTTGTTTGTTTTCCTTCAATAACATTTATTGGGTGTGACAGAAGGGCTGGATTTTGAAGTAAAGTTCTATCTTTAATAGACACCAAAGAGTGTTTAAGGAAATTCAACATCCATTCCTGCTTTTTCTTTTTTTTGAGACAGAGTTTCGCTCTTTGTTACCCAGGCTGGAGTGCAATGGCGCAATCTTGGCTCACCGCAACCTCCGCCTCCTGGGTTCAAGCAATTCTCCTGCCTCAGCCTCCCGAGTAGCTGGGACTACAGGCGTGTGCCACCATGCCCAGCTAATTTTTGTATTTTTAGTAGAGACAGGGTTTCACCATGTTGACCAGGATGGTCTCGATCTCTTGATCTCGTGATCCAGCCGTCTCGGCCTCCCAAAGTGCTGGGATTATAGGCGTGAGCCACCGTGCTGGGCCTGCCATTCCTGCTTTTTAAAACTCTCATTAAAATAGAAATAGATCAGGGCCAGGCGCGGTGGCTCTAGCCTGTAATCCCAGCACTTTGGGAGGCCGAGGCGGGTGGATCACGAGGTCAAGAGATCGAGACCATCCTGGTCAACATGGTGAAACCCCGTCTCTACTAAAAATACAAAAAATTAGCTGGGCATGGTGGTGCGTGCCTGTAATCCCAGCGACTCAGGAGGCTGGGGCAGAAGAATTGCCTGAACCCGGGAGGCGGAGGTTGCGGTGAGCCGAGATCGCGCCATTGCACTCCAGCCTGGATAACAAGATCGAAACTCCGTCTCAAAAAAAAAAAAAAAAAAGAAATAGATAAAATTTTTAAATTGTGGTAAAATATATATGATAGAATTTACCATTTTAAACATTTAAGTGTATAATTCAGTGACATTTAAGTACATTGACAATGTTATGTTGACTTTTTTTTTTTTTTTTTTTGAGACGGGGTCTGGCTCTGACACCCAGGCTGGAGCACAATGACACCAGTTTGGCTCACTGCAACCTCTGCCTTCTGGGCTCAAGCCATCCTCCCACCTCAGCCTCTGGAGTAGTAGCTGGGACTACAGGCACAGCACCACCATGCCCAGCTAATTTTTGTATTTTTTGTAGAGACAGAGTTTCCCCACATTGCCCAAGATGGTCTCTGACTCCTAAGCTCAAGTGATCTGCCCGCCTCAGCCTCCCAAAAAGCTGGGATTATGGGAGGCTGAGGCGGGAGAATTGCTTGAACCTGGGAGGCGGAGGTTGCAGTGAGCTGAGATCAAGCCGCTATACTCTAGCCTGGCACCTGAAAAAAAAAAAGAAAAAAAAAAAGTTGGGATTACAGGCATGAACCACGATGTTCAGCCAAAAACTTTTTTAATTAGCTGGGCATGGTGGTGTGCTTCCCTAGTCCCAGCTACTGAGGAGGCTAAGGGTCTAAGATAGGAGGGTCTCTTGAGCCCAAGAGGTGAAAGCTGCAATGAGCCATGACCATGCCAGTGTACTCCGGCCTAGGTGACAGCCCTTGTCTCAAAAAAAAACAAAGTGTGGCTGTCCCCATCCCCCCATTGGTTTCTTCTCTTATCATGTTGTCTCTGCACATGCTAGCTCTATGCTGTCTTCTGCTGATTGGAAGCAGCCTAAAGCCTTCACCAGAAGTAGATGCTGCTGTCACACTTCTTATACACCCTGCACATCTGTAAGCCAAATAAACTTTTCTTCTTTTTTCTGAGACAGGGTCTCACTCTGTCTCCCAAGCTGGAGTAAAATGGTGCAAAAATGGCTCACTGCAGCCTCCTGGGCTCAAGAAATTCTCCCACCTCAACCTCCCAAGTAGCTGAGACCACAGGCATGCACCACCATGCCCAGTTAATTTTTAAAAATTTTGTAGAAATGGGGTCTTACCATGTTGCCCAGGCTGGTCTCAGACTCCTGAAAGCAAGTGATCCTCCCATCTTGGCCCTCTAAAGTGCTGGGATTGCAGACACCAGCCACTGCACTCAGCCGAGATTTTTTTTTTTTTTTTGAGATGGAGTTTCACTCATGTTACCCAGGCTGGAGTGCAATGGCGCGATCTCGGCTCACTGCAACCTCCGCCTCCTGGGTTCAGGCCATTCTCCTGCCTCAGCCTCCTGAGTAGCTGGGATTACAGGCACGCACCACCATGCCCAGCTAATTTTTTTGTATTTTTAGTAGAGACGGGGTTTCACCATGTTGACCAGGATGGTCTTGATCTCTTGACCTCGTGATCCACCCGCCTCCGCCTCCCAAAGTGCTGGGATTACAGGCATGAGCCACCGCGCCCGGCCTGAGATTTTTTTTTTTTTTTTTAATTGCTTAAAAATTTATTTTAAAAGGCCAAAGGAGACGATGAGTGGGCTGATACAAAGTGGTTTGTCAGGAATTCTCATTGGTTTACCAAAATGACATTGATTAGTAATTGACTATACATTGTTGAACTACAGGGTAGGAGTTATGGCATATAGAGCGTGGCATTTTACAGCTACTTGGTGTCAGTCTAGAGCCCACATAGCAAGGGGCTGTAAGAAGAAATTATTTAGCCCAAGATGGTGGAGAGGATGAGTTGTGGCATGCTGTTACTTTTCTTATTTTTTTATTGCATTTTAGGTTTTGGGGTACATGTGAAGAACATGCAAGATTGTTGCATAGGTACACACATGGCAGTGTGATTTGCTGCCTTCCTCCCCATCGCCTATATCTAGCATTTCTCCGCATGCTATCTCTCCCCAACTCCCCACTCCACGCTGTCCCTCCCCTATTTCCTCCCCGATAGACCCCAGTGTGTGATGCTCCCCTCCCTGTGTCCATATGTTCTCATTGTTCAACACCCACCTATGAGTGAGAACAAGCGGTGTTTGATTTTCTGTTCTTGTGTCAGTTTGCTGAGAATGATGGTTTCCAGGTTCATCCATGTCCCTACAAAGGACACGAACTCATCGTTTTTTATGGCTGCATAGTATTCCATGGTGTATATGTGCCACATTTTCCCTGTCCAGTCTATCATCAATGGTCATTTGGGTTGGTTCCAGGTCTTTGCTATTGTAAACAGTACTGCAATGAACATTCGTGTGCATGTGTCCTTATAGTAGAATGATTTATAATCCTTTGGATATATATCCAGTAATGGGATTGCTGGGTCAAATGGAATTTCTATTTCTAGGTCCTTGAGGAATTGCCACACCGTCTTCCACAATGGTTGAACTAATTTACACTCCCAGATTTTTTTTTTTTTCTTTTTTTTTTTTTTGCAATGAGTCTCACTCTGTTGCCCAGGCTGGAGTGTAGTGGCATGATCTTGGCTCACTGAAACCTCCACCTCCTGGGTTCAAGTGATTCTCCTGCCTCAGCTTCCTAAGTAGTTGGGATTACAGGCACGTGCCACCACGCCTGGCTAATATTTTTGTATTTTTAGTAGAGATGGGGTTTTACCATGTTGGCCAGGCTGGTCTCGAACTTCCAACCTCAGGTGATCCACCCACCTTGGCCTCCCAAAATGCTGGGATTACAGGCGTGAACCACCATGCCTGGTTGAGATTTTGTATGACTAAGTCAATACCTTACTAGTTATAGGTCTATTCAGGTATGCTATTTCTTCTTTGAGACAGTTTTCTTAGTTTCTGTGTTTCTAGGAATTTATCCATTTTGACTATGTTATATAATTTGTTGGCACAGAATTGTTCGTTATATCCTCTTATAATTTTTTTTTTTTTTTGAGACAGGGTCTTACTCTGACACCCAGGCTAGAGTGCAGTGGCATGATCACAGCTCACTGCAGCGTTAACCTCCTGGGCTCAGGCAACCCTCCCAAGCCCAGCCTCTTGAGTAGCTGGGATTACAGGCATGTGCCACCATGCCCAGCTAATTTTAGTATTTTTAGTAGAGTGGGGGTATCACCATGTTGGCCAGGCTACTCTCAACTCCTGACTTCAAGTGATCCTCCTGCCTCAGCCTCCCAAAGTGTTGGGATTACAGGTGTGAACCACTGTGCCTAGCCTAGTTTGTTCTTTTTCTAGTTCTTTCAGGTATACAGTGAGATTACAATTTTAGATCTTTTTGTTGCTTTTTGAGACAGGGCCTTGCTTTAGCCCAGGCTGCAGTGCAGTGGCACGATCACTGCTCACTGCAAACTGTGTGTCCCAAGCTCAAGTGATCCTCCCATGTCAGCCTCCCAAGTAGCTGGGACTACAGGCCTGCACCACCACACTGGGATAATTTTTGTATGTTTATTTTGGTAGAGATAGGGGGTTCACCATGCTGCCTAGGCTGGTCTCAAACTCCTGGGCTCAAATGATCCTCTCACCTTGGCCTCCCAAAGTGCTAGGATTATAGGCACGAGCCACTGCACCCAACCAGATCTTTTTAAAAAATATGGGTTTTTACAGTTATAAATTTCCCTCTCAGTTCATTTTTACAGCATCCCATAAATTTTGGTGTATTATATTTTCATTTTCATACATCTCAAAGTGTTATTAATTTCCCTTGTGTTTCTTCTTTGACCTATTGGTTGTTTAAGGGTGTGTTATTTGAAAGTCATGTGAGTGGTGAAACCCCGTCTCTACTAAAAACACACAAAAATTAGCCGGGCATGGTGACGCATGCCTGCAGTCCCAGCTACTTGGGAGGCTGAGGCAGAAGAATCACTTGAACTCGGGAGGTGAAGGTTACAGTGAGCTGAGATCGAACCACTGCACTGCAGCTTGGCAACAGGGAGAGACTCTGTCTCAAAAAAAGAAAAAAAAGAAAGTCATGTGAGCTGGGCATGCTGGCTCACACCTGCAATCCCACTCTAATCCCAGCACCATGGGAAGCTGAGGCAGGAAGATGGCCTGAACCCAGGAGTCCAAGACCAGCCTGGGCAATATAGTGGGAAGCTGTCCCTATAAACAACAAAAAAAAACTCTAACTAGGTGTGATGGTGTGCACCACTAGTCCCAGCTATTCGGAAGGTCAAGATTGCAGTAAACCATGATCGTGCAACTTCAATCCAATCTGGGTGACAGAGTAAGAACTTGTCTAAAAAACAAAATAAGGCCAGTGCGGTGGCTCACACCTGTAATGCCAGCACTTTGGGAGGCCAAAGCAGGCAGACCATGAGGTCTAGAGTTTGAGATCATCCTGGCCAAAATGGTAAAATCCCATCTCTACTAAAAATAAAAAATTAGCTGGGTGTGGTGGTGGGTGGCTGTAATCCCAGCTACTCAGGAGGCTGAGGCAGAAGAATCGCTTGAACCCGTGAGGCAGGGGTTGCAGTGAGTGGAAATCATGCCATTGCACTCCAGCCTGGAGACAGATCGAGACTCGGTCACAATAAATAAATAAATAAAACAAAAAGTCATATCAAGGAAGACGAAGGAGTAGAAAGCTCTAGGAATCCATCTTTCCACAGCAAAAACCAAGCTGGTTGAAATGATCTGAAGCAACCACTTTGGAAATCTGGTCTAGTACAACATTTTCAGCATCCAGGGGAAAGCTTAATGAAGAGGCTGGTAAACTTCAGTAAATTTTCACTTTTCTCAAAGCAGCTGGTACCTCCAGTCCAATGATAAGCATCTACGTGGAGAGCTCCTATAGACCCTTTCCTCTACACACAGTTTCCCCTATTGAAGGACATAGTTGCTCCCAGGATTTGGCAATTTTGAATACAGCTACCATAAATATTCATGTACTGAGTTTTGTGCAAACATTTTTCTTAACTCATTTGCTAGCTTTGGGTTTTTAAAAACTCATTTGGGGCCAGGCGCGGTGCCTCATGCCTGTAATCCCAGCACTTTGGGAGGCCAAGGCAGGCGGATCATCTGAGGTCAAGAGTTCAAGACCAGCCTGGCCACCATGGCAAGACCCTGTCTTTACTAAAAACACCAAAGTTAGCCTGGCATGGTGTCAGGCACCTGTAATCCCAGCTACTCGGGAGGCTGAGGCAGGGAGAATTGCTTGAACCCAGGAGGCGGAGGTTGCAATCAGCCAAGATCGTGCCATTGCACTCCAACCTGGGTGACAGAGCAAGACTCTGCCTCAAAAAATAAATAAAATAACTCATTTGGTCTTTGGTAAATAATTAAAAGCACAATTGCTGCATTAAGAATGTTTAGCTTTGTAAGAATGCTACGGATGCGGTGGCTCACACCTGTAATCCCAACACTTTGGGAGGCTGAAGTGGGCAGATTGTCTGAGCTCAGGAGTTTGAGACCAGCCTGGCCAACATGCTGAAACCCCATGTCTACTAAAAATACAAAAAATTAGCCAGGCATGGTGGTACACGCCTGTAGTCTCAGTTACTCTGGAGGCTGAGATAGGAGAATCACTTGAACTCAGGGGGCAGGGTTTGCCGTGAACCTAAATTGCACCACTGCACTCCAGCCTGGGTGGCAGAGCGAGACTCTGTCTCAAATAATAATAATACAGGGTGAAGCACAGTGGCTCATGCCTGTAATCCCAACACTTTGGGAGGCTGAGGAGGGCAGATCACCTGAGGTCAGGAGATCGAGACAAGCCTGGCCAACATGGAGAAACCCTGTCTGTACTGAAAATACAAAAATTAGCTGGGCATGGTGGCAGGCGCCTGTGATCCCAGCTACTCGGGAGGCTGAGGCAGGAGAATCACTTGAACTCAGGAGGTGGAGGTTGCCTTGAGCCTACATCATGCCACTGCACTCCAGCCTGGGTGACAAGAGTCAGAGCCCCTCTCAAATAAAAATACAAAAATCAGTTAGGTGTGGTGGCAGGTGCCTGTAGTCCCAACTACTCGGGAGGCTGAGGCAGGAGAATTGCTTGAGCCCAGGAGGCAGGGGTTGCAGTGAGCCGAGATTACACCACTGCACTCCAGCCTGGGCTGCAAGGCAATACAGAAAGAAAAAAAAAAGGAAAAGAAAACAAAAGGAAAGGAAAAGAGGAAGGAGGGAAAGAAAAGAAAGAAAGGAAGAAAGGAAGAAAGATGGAAGGAAGGAGGGAGGGAGGGAGGGAGAGAAAGGAGGGAAGGAAGAAAGGAAGGAAGGAAGGAAAGAAGGAAGGAAGGAAGGAAGGAAGGAAGGAAAGAAACTGCCAAAGTGTCTTCCAAAATGGCCATACCACTTGGCGTTTCTACCAGCAATGAATGAGAATTCCTGTTGCTCCACATCTTGTCAGCATTTGGTGGTGTCAGTGTTTTGGATTTTAGCCATTGCAGTGCTATCTTACTCTTTTAGTTTGCAGTTCTCTGATGACACATGATGTTGAGCATCTTTTCATATCCCTGCTTGCCATCTGTATATCTTCTTTCGTGAAATGTGTGTTCAGATCTTTGCCCATTTTAAAAATTGGGTTATATGGCCAGGTGCAGTGGCTTACACCTATAATCCTAGCACTTTGGGAGGCCAACGTGAGAGAATTACTTCAGGCCAGAAGTTTGAGACCACCCTGGCCAACATGACAAAACCCTGTCTCGACTAAAAATGCCAAAAATTATCCAAGTGTGGTGGAGCACACATGTAATCCCAGCTACTCAGGGGACTGAGGCACAAGAATCACTTGAACCCGCGAGGTGAGGTTGCAGTGAGCCAAGATCATGCCACTACACTCCAGCCTGGGCGACATAGAGAGACCCTGTATCAAAATAAATAAATAAAACTAAAAATTGGGTTGTTTTCCTATTGTTGAGTTTTTGTTTTTGTTTTTGTTTTGTTTTGAGACAGTCTCACTCTGTTGCCCAGGCTGTAGTGCAATGGTGCTATCATGGCTCACTACAACCTCTTCCTCCCAGATTCTCCTGCCTCAGCGTCCCAGGCAGCTGGGATTACAGGCACCCACCACCACGCCTGGCTAATTTTTTCATTTTTAGTAGAGACAGGGTTTCTCCATGTTGGTCAGGCTGGTCTGGAACTCCTGACCTCAGGTGATTTACCCGCCTCGGCCTCCCAAAGTGCTGGGAATACAGACGTGACCCACTGCACCTGGCCACAAAGTACATTGATTTCTTATATATCAGCAATGCACAACTGGAATCTGAAATTTAAAACACAATGCCATTTACATTAGCATCAAAAAAATATTTAGGTATAAGCTCGGTGTGGTGGCTTGTGCCTGTAATCCCAGCTACTCAAGAGGCTGAGCTGGAAGGATTGCTTGAGGCCAGGAGTTCGATACTAGTCTGGGCAATATAGCAAGACTCTGACTCTAAAGAAACAACAACAAAAAAAATTAGTCAGGTGTGGGGCACACACCAGTAGTACCAGCTACTTGGGAGGGTGAGGTAGGAGGATTTCTTGAGCCCAGGAGTTCAAGGCTACAGTGAGCTATGATCATGTCACTGTACTCCAGCCTTGGTGACAAAGTGAGACCCACTCTCTAAAAATAAAATAAATAAAAGAGTAAGGTATAAATCTATACCTAAAATATGTACAAGGTCTATGTGAGGAAAACTACAAAACTATGATAAAGAAAATCAAAGATCTACATAAATGGAGATGGGCTAGGCATGGTAGCTCATGAATTACTGGCCCGTTATTTCAGCACTTTGAGGGGCCAAGGTGAGCAGATTATGTAAGCTCAGAAGTTTGAAACCAGCCTAGTCAATATCTAGGCTGTCTCTACAAAAAATACAAAAAGTTTGTCAGGTATCGTGGTCCATGCCTTGTAGTCCCAGCTATTCAGGAGGCTGAGGTGGGAGGATCACCTGAGCCCAGGAAAGTGGAGGCTGCAGTGAGCCATGATTGTGCTATTGCACTCTTGCCTGGGCAACAGAATGAGACCCTGTCAAAACAAGAAATAAAAATAAATAAATAAATGGAGAGATGTTCCATGCACATGAATAGGAAAACTCAAAACTCAATATGGTCAAGATGTCAGTTCTTCCCAACTTGATCTATAGTTTCAGCACAATCCCAGTAAAAATCCTAGCAAGTAATTTTGTGAAAATAGACAAATTAATTCTAAATTAATTCTAAAGTTTGTTGTTGTTGTTGTTGTTGTTGTTTTTCTTTATGAGACAAGGTCTCACTCTGTTGCCCAGGCTGGATTGCAGTGTCATGATCACGGCTCACTGCAGGCTCCACTTCCCTGGGCTTGGGTAATCCTCCCACCTCAGCCTCCCAAGTACCTGGGACTACAAGTGCTGGCCACCACACCCAGCTAATTTTTTCTGTATTTTTTCTTTCTTTTTCTTTTTCTTTTTTTTTGAGATGGAGTCTTGTTCTGTTGCCTAGGCTGGAATGCAGTGGCACAATCTCGGCTCACTGCAATCTCCGCCTGCCGGCTTCAAGGGATTCTCCTGCCTCAGCCTCCTGAGTAGCTGGGATTACAGGCCTGCCACCATACCCAGCTAATTTTTGCATTTTTAGTAGAGGCAGGGTTTCACCATGTTGGTCAGGCTGGTCTCAAACTCCTGACTTCCTCAGCCTCCCAAAGTGCTGGGATTACAGGTGTGAGCCACTGCTCCTGGCCTGCATTTTTTTCTTAGAGATAGGGATTCGCCATGTTGCCCAGGCTGGTTTCAAACTCCTGGGCTCAGATGATCCTTCTGCCTCAGTCTCTCAAAGTGCTGGGATTACAGGTGTGAGCCACTGAACCCATTCTAATTCCAAAGTTTATATGGAAAAGCAAAAGGCCAAGAATGGTCAACACAATATTGAAGAAGAATGAAGTCAGAGGTGTGACATTTCCTGACTTTAAGACTTACTATAAAGCTACAGTAACCAAGACAGTATGGACCAGACTTGGTGGCTCACACCTGTAATCCCAGCACTTTGGGGAACTGAGGCAGGAGGATCACTTGAACCCAGGAGTCTGAGACCAGTGTGGCTACATGTGAGACCTGGTTTTCATTTAAAAAAATAAAAAGGTGGGGCGGGGGGGCTGGTGTGGTGGCTCATGTCTGTAATTCCAGCACTTTGGAAAGCTGAGGCGGGCAAATCACCTGAGGTCAGCAGTCTGAGATCAGCCTGGTCAACATGGTAAAACCCTGTTTCTACTAAAAATATAAAAAGTAGCCGGGCGTGGTAGCTTGCCTCCTGTAATCCCAGTTACTTGGGAAGCTGAGGCAAGATAATTGCTTGAACCTGGGAGGTAGAGGTTGCAGTGGGCTGAGATTGTGCCACTGCACTCCAGCCTGGGCAACAGAACAAGATGCCATCTCAAAAAAAAAAAAGAGAGAGCCGGGCGCGGTGGCTCAAGCCTGTAATCCCAGCACTTTGGGAGGCCGAGGCGGGTGGATCACGAGGTCAAGAGATCGAGACCATCCTGGTCAACATGGTGAAACCCCGTCTCTACTAAAAATACAAAAAATTAGCTGGGCATGGTGGTGCGTGCCTGTAATCCCAGCTACTCAGGAGGCTGAGGCAGGAGAATTGCCTGAACCCGGGAGGCGGAGGTTGCGGTGAGCCGAGATCGTGCCATTGCACTCCAGCCTGGGTAACATGAGTGAAACTCCGTCTCAAAAAAAAAAAAAAAAGAGAGAGAGAGAGAGAAAAGAAGGAAAGAAAATCATGACAGTATGGTATTGGCAAAAATAGACCAATGAAACAGAATAGATCCCAGAAATAGACCCATACAAATACAGTCAACTGATCTTTGACAAAGGAGCAATGGGAATTCAATAGAGAAAATAGTCTTTTCACAAATGGTCCTGAACAATTGGCCATCCACATGCAAAAATAAAAATAAAAATCTAGATGTATCTTAGACCTTTCATAAAAATTAACTCAAAATGGGTCAGAGACTTAAATGTAAAATACAAAACTATAAAACTCCTAAAAGATAACAGCGGAAAATCTAGGTGACCTTGGCTTGGTGATAACTTTTTTTTTTTTTTTTTTTTTTTTGAGACAGTCTTGCTCTGTTACCCAGGCTGGAGTGCAGTGGCACAATCTTGGCTCACTGAAAACCTATTTACTTTCCAGCTTCCGAGTTTGTCAGGGAAAGTTTGTGAAAAAAAATTCTTTTCTTCCTGTGAATGGGCCATACTTCCCTTTTCTTCATATGCTTTATAATTTTTTTGAGAACTGAATATTCTGGCCAGGCACAGTGGCTCACACCTGTAATCCTAGCACTTTGGGAGGTTGAGGTGGGCGGATCCCTTGAGTCCAGGAGTTTGAGAACAGTCTGGGCAATATGGTGAGACACTGTCTCTACTGAAAATACCAAAAAAATTCCCAGATGTGGTGGCACGTGCCTGTAGTCCCAGCTATTCAGGAGACTGCAGCCTGGGTGACAGAGACCCTGTCTCAAAAAACAAAACAAACCAAAACAAACAACACTAGAAATAAAATGAAAAACAACAACAACAATAAAAACACCCAAAACTGAATATTCTTTTTTTTTTTTTTTTTGAGACGTAGTCTTGCTCTGTCACCCAGGCTGAAGCGCAATGGTGTGATCTTCACTTACCACAATCTCTTCCTCCTGGGTTCAAGTGATTCTCCCGCCTCAGCCTCCAGAGTAGCTGGGATTACAGGCGTGCACTACCAAACCAGGCTAATTTTTTGTAGAGACAGGGTTTCACCACATTGGCCAGGCTGGTCTTGAACTGATCTCATAATCTGCCTGCCTCAGCCTCCCAAAGTACCAAAGTGCTGGGATTACAGGCATGAGCCACCGTGCCCAGTCAACTCTGGAAATCTTATTCTCCCACTCCTCAGGGATTTTTTTTTTTTTTTTTTTGGACCCTGAGTCTCACTCTGTTGCAGTGCAGTGGTGCAATCTTGGCTCACTACAACCTCTGCCTTCGGGGTTCAAGTGATTCTCCTGCCTCAGCCTCCTGAGTAGCTGGGATTACAGGCATGTGCCACCATGCCTGGCTAGTTTTTTGTATTTTTGGTAGAAGGGTTTCACCATGTTGGCCCAGCTTGTCTTGAACTCCTGACCTCAGGTGATCTGCCCACCTTGGACTCCCAAAGTGCTGGGATTATAGGTATGAGCCACTGCACCTGGCCTAAATTTTTGCTCGTTGAGGGCTGGAGCCATCTGTGATTTTTCCAAACTATTTTTGCAAAGTGTATGTCTCCTGTTGTGTGTATGTGGTTCCTGAAGTTTGTTACTGCTTATAAAGCTGAACTGCAGTAGTGTAATCACTGCTTACTGCAGTCTCCACCTCCTGTAATCAAGCAATTCTCCCACCCCAGACTCCCTAGTAGTTGGGAGTTTGCAGGCATGCACCACCATACCTGGCTAATATTTAAAATTTCTTGTGGAGACAGGGTCCCACTATTTTGCTCAAGCTGGTCTCAACCTCCTATGTTCAAGTATTCCTCCTGCCTCAGCCTCCCAAAGTGTGAGCCGCTGTGCTCAACCTCTATTATCTCTGTAGTCAGCTAGTGAGTGAGCTGACAAAGATCTTCTGGCTTAAAAAACAAACAAAAAAAGGCACGGGGCCTTTAAATCTTCTGAGATGTTGCCAAGGTGGAGTGGGGTGGGGTATTAATGCAGGAATTGCATCTGAAAGGCTGAAACCAAGGCAACCATCTCAGGGTACCTTCAGGTCCACCAGCGTGCACAACCCTAAATTTTTGGAGGGCAAGGTCCCCATGCCTGTCCTGGTACCAGTCAGCTGCTTTCAGAACTGGGGCCGCTATCCCCACAACGAGGTGAGGATGAGGAATGGGAGTAGTAGCTGCTTGATTCACACTACTCTCTTCATCCAGCAACCCCCTTGTTAAATGTCTGATCAGGTTCCACAGTTGTGAAACAGTTGATTACAATCACTGCTCTTTCCAGCTCAATGGTTGCTTTGATCCAGTAACCAACCCCTAGAGCTTCCAATTCCACCATTATGCATGCCTTCCCTCTACACTCCTTTGGTTACTGTAGCTTGGTAGTTAAGTTTTTAAAATGGGAAGAATTTTATATTTTCTTTAAAACATTAAAAAAATATATTTTGGCTATTCAGAGCCTCTTGCCATTCCATGTAAATTTGGGAATAAGTTTTCAAATTTCTGCAAAAAAAAAAGGCCATTGGAATTTTGATAGAGACTGTAGAAATTGTATTGAATTTGTAGAATGCTTTGAGAGGTATTGCCATCTTAATATTAAGTCTTCCAATCCATGAACACAAGATGTCCATGTATTCAGGTCATAAGTTCGTTTTTGGTAACCATCACACCTATCTATTTCCAAAACTTTTCCATCATCCTAGACAGAAGCTCTGTGACCATCAAGCAGGAGTAACTCCCCATCTGCCCCCTCTCTCTATCCCATGCTAACTTCTATTCCGTCTCTGTAAACTTGTCTGTTCTAGACACCTCACGTAAGTGGAATCATACAATAGTTATCTTTTTGTGTCTAGGCTTATTTCACCTAGCTGCCCTAAGTTCTTAACCTATATGCAACACAGATCCCCACTTTATTTTTATTTTTTGTAGTCTCTCTCTGTCGCCCAGGCTGGAGTGCAGTGGCATGATCTTGGTTCACTGCAACCTTTGCCTCTCGGGGTCAGGTGATCCTCCCACCTCAGCCTCACAAGTAGCTGGGACTACAGGTACACACCACCATGCCTGGTTAATTTTTGAAGAGATGGAGTTTCACCATCTTGGCCAGGCTGGTCTCGAACTTCTGGGCTCAAGCAATCTACCTGCCTTGGTCTCCCAAAGTGCTGGGATTACGGATGTGAGCCACCACACCTGGCCCAGATCCCCACTTTACAGATAAAGCACAGGGGCCAGGTACGGTGGCTCACGCCTGTAATCCCAACACTTTGGGAAGCCAAGGTGGGTGGATCACCTGAGGTCAGGAGTTCAAGACCAGCCTGGCCAACATGGCGAAACCCCATCTCTACTAAAAATACAAAAATTAGCCAGGCATAGTGGCATGTGCCTATAGTCCCAGCTACTTGGAAAGATGAGACAAGAGAATCACTTGAACATGGGAGGTGGAGGTTAGCTGAGATGGTGCCACTGCACTCCAGCCTTGGCAACAGACTGAGACTCCATCTCAACAAAAAAAAAAAAAAAGAAAAAAAAAAAAAAAAGAAGCTGAGCACAGACAGGCAGGTAATTTACCTAATATTACTCAACTGGTAAGGATGGTGCTAGCAGCCAACCCCTATACTCTTAACCTGATGCTTCACTTCCCCTCACTAAACCTCCTTGGCTCAAGTTAGCTGCAGAGGGGCCAAAACTCGTAATCAAGAATGACATCTCCTTGCCACAAGGCCCCATACTCCTCTAGATATGCTGGAGAGCAGCTAGGCAACCTCTGCTGCAGCATTCACTCACTCCCTGTGCCAGGCCGATGGTCCTGGGAAAACAGGTGAACTCCCACCCAATAGTGGGAGAGGGAAATTTAAAGGGCTTTACCCAGGCTGGGGGTCAAAAAGGGAAGCACTTTAGAAGTAAGTGCCCTTGCTCAGGCATGGTGGCTCATACCTACAATCCCAGCACTTTGGGAGGCCAAGGAAGGAGGATCACTTGAGCTCAGGAGTTCTAGACCAGCCTGGGCAACATAGCAGGACCTTGTTTCTCCAAAAATAAAAATTAAAATTAAAAAATTAGCCAGGGGTAGTGGCAGGTACCTGCAGTCCCAGCTACTCAGGAGGCTGAGGTGGGAGGATCAACTGAGCCTGGGAGGTTGAGGCTGCAGTGAACCGTGATTGTGCCATTGTACTCCAGTCTGAGAGACAGAGGGAAACCCTGTGAAAGAAAGAAAAGAAAGAAAAAAGAGAAAGAAAAGAAAAGTGCCTTTGCAGCCAAGAGTCAAAAGCTAGCAATTTGGCTGGTAGCGTTTAAAGGTGAGGAGAAAGGGAAGGGAAGGTAGGGAGGAAAGTGGTCGCTGGTTATTTTCTGTGAATACCCTGTATATATAGATTTCTGTTTACTCACTCACTTTCCTACTTATGGCCTTTGGGCTGTGCCCAGGTTAGAAACTATGAGAAAAGCTGCAGTAATCTTATTTTTGCTAGAGTATCCCTGTGCCCCATGAAAAGGCACATGCCTAGGGATGGAACTGCTGGGTCTGAGGCTAGCTGATATTCCTGCTTTAGAAAGTCATGCCAAATAGTTTTCTATAGTGTTGGTGCAAATTTACACTCTCAGAACCAGGGAGAAGAGATTCTTTTTTTGAATTTTATTTTACATGAAAAATTTCCATCCTCGCCATACATCCCATTCCATCCTCCATTCCCCACCCTGCTTGCCCAGGCTATGCCTGCAGCAAGTCAGAGGCAGGCAGAAGCTCAGGCTGAGGCTGCCTGAGATGCCTCAAGCACTCTGGTCCATAGAGACAGTCAACAAGTGACCATGGTCTCCAGGCCAAGAAAGAGTCTAACCACATCTAATCATGGCTGTTAACAGGAGCTGGGCACCAGGAGCAGGCACTGCTGACAGGATCAGTGAGCTGGTCATGTCAGCTCGCAAGGGTAGGCCCAATGTTGTGGGAGTGGGGCAGGGTGAGGGCAGGAAGAGCAGTGTCTAGGTGTCACACTCACCCTCACCTTCTTGTCTGCCCTTACTCCTCAGGTTGGTCCCAAAAGTGGGGCTCTGCTCACAAAACCCTCTGCCTAGACAGTCCTTGGCCTACAAGTTGGAGGCATGTGTCTGGCCAGTGGTCAGACTCACTGTTCTCATGACCAGAGAAAGGTGTCCAGCTTGGCCTGGGAAAGAGAAGGCACTGTCTTCACCCTCACTCTCTGCTTAGCCTTGGTCTTGGGCTTAACGGGCAATGGGCGGATCATGGCTGTGTCAGTCTGGAAGAGCTGTCAAGGAAGAGGCTTGGAGAAAGAACTGCAATGCAGGTCAAGAAAGGCTCAGAGCCGGGGGTGGGCAGCTCTGCTACACTAAATGAGGCCCAGTGCTACACACTTGAGGCTGCTGGCACTGGCAGGCTGGGGGTACAGGTGAGGTATAGTATGGGCTCCACAGCTTAGCTCAGCTCACCACCACAGAAAAAGGATACAGGCTGGATGAATTTTGTCCGGCCACCGAGCCCATCAAAGCCTGTCCTTACCTAGGGCAGAAGGAAGAGATGAGAAGGCCAGGCTAATGGGCTAGGGGGCTGGCCACCCATTTCTACCCAAGAGGGCTGGCTCCTGCCACTGTGGAAAGCCATACTCACCACATCTTTGCTGCAACAGGACTCTGTCCTGGGCCTCCTGGGCTGTTTCTGGCCCAGGATGGCATTCCGGACAAAAATAGGGAAGGCACCAACCAGTTCCTCATCTGGCTCTCCTCCACAGCTCTGGCCACCCAGTGAAAGCTGGGACTCCTACGGGAAGACCCCAGGGACAGATCTGATGAGCTGGATGTCAGCAAAGGAGGGAGGGCCGTGGTGATGGAACAAGATCAGGATCTCTTATACTTCACTAGGAGGCAGGAGGGATAATGAGCAAAGCCCCAAGGGTGGTTCTGAAGTACCTCAGTCCTGGACTAGGAGTGACAGGGCTCTGGCAAGACCATGCCCCTCCCAGAAGTTCAGTCTTGGCAATGGTTAGACTGTGCTTCTTTTAGAAAGCTCTTACCTTCTTTGGGCCTTTGCGTATCTTCTTGGGCATATCCTGAATGGGGGAGCTATAAGAATGAGAGGAAAGGCAAGGGGTAGGTAAGGAAGACATGGCGGCAGGTGAACCAGGCTCAGCACATGCCCCTTGAAGAGTCACAGCATGGCACTGCTGCTGCCATGCTTGCATTCTGGCAGTGATCCCAGCGATCACTCAGTGATCCTACCCCAAGTGCAGGTCTGTGAACAGCTGGACAGCCACAGTCAGTAGGGCAGCAGAGACAGGGATGACTAGATCATGTCCCAATCCTGTGGCTTCCACTCAAGGCCAAATTCCAATGTTCCTCAAGTCCTCGGGCATCTCACCATGTCCCAGGCTCTATATGGGGCTGGAGAGCCCAACCAACTCACCAACCACAAGAAGATAGTCAGTCATGCCCTAATATAAGTAAATGCATCTAATGAGCTCAGGCCAAGTCCTGTCTTCCCAGAGAGGGGACACTACCCCCACGAGACCCTCAGTAAGTTAGCCTTTCAGTAAAGTAGCCCACAAAATCCTCTCAGAACACAGGGCCAGGCCATCTCCCTAGAGAGTCTGTGTAGGAAGGGCCTGGGGCAGAATAGAGCATGACCCTAGGCCCTGGTCTCCCAAGCTGAAAAATATTCCCACCCAATTCCTGGGGAACCTAATAGCTGGGTACCCTCTGCTGGCATTTTCCCTCGTGGGTGAGAAGATGGTGATCTAAGGCTGGCCCCTTGGCTTCTTAAGCCATAAGGACAGGGGTGGGATCAGGGCCTGGTGACTGACTCCTCTGCTTCTGCCCTAACGGCCTGTGGTAAGGCTACAGGACAACCATGGCTCCGGGAAGGGGATAAGCTGAGTTAGGGGCATTCTGGGCTCCTTCACTACCTCCACAGGCCCTGAAGGTGGTGGAAATGTTTCTGAAAGGCCTGTCGGCCTGAAGACCCCAGATGTCCACCTTCAACCTTTACAGCGGACAAGGCAGCAATGGGAGGAAGCCAGAGTACACAGCAGACATTTACAGGATCCCTGACTGCAGCCCATGGGTTCTAGGCTTGTTTCTCATTGCTATCAGGCCTGGCTCTCTAGAGCAGGGGTGACCATACCCCTGAGGTTTGAGAGGTTGGACAGCTCAGCTGGCTTGCCCTCCTGCTCCCTTCTACCTCCACTGTCCACCTCCTTCTGGTCCCACTGTACCCCAGAGCAGGTTCGACCTGCCCCACTGGCATTCCAGACAGCTTCTGATGCCTGCCCCTGTGGGTCACCCCCTCGGGTGGTCAGGCCCTGGGCTCTGTGGTTTGAGATGATCCCAACCTCAGAGGCAAACATAGGGAGAGGAAGTTGAGAGTCCCTGGCTCAGGACTCTGGTGGGCAGACCTTCAGGGTATTAGGAGCACCCTCTCCAACTCCAATAGCCCAGACCCACCCCTTCTGGCTTCCCTGCATTCTCTCTAACTTGCAGTCCAACACCTTTGTCTTGGAGGGTGACGGTGAGGAATAATGAGACGAGAAGGGCACAGATCGGATGCTCAGGAGAGGGAATAAGAAGTAGCTGAAACCAATGCCATGGCCAAGTTTAGGCAGGCCTCACTGCCCCATCAGCCACTTAGAGCTAACAGCACAGGGCCTGCAGAGCTGTCTTAGTCATCCCCCTACCAGGCCATGGACAGTGCCAGGAATTACGACTCACTGTGACTTCTCCAGGCAAAGCTTTTTGGAGTAACCATGCTGTGAGCTGGAGGGCCAGGCTGGAGGAGTATCCACATCAAAGGTAGCATTGAGATCAATATCATCACTGAAGGATGGCCGGCGGAGCTTCAGGTTCACCTCCACAGGGGCTGGGCTGAAGGCAGAGATGACCTGGTTATTTGGAGCCACAGTGGTAACCCAGAAGGATGGCAGCTCCTCAAGCGTCAGAGATGACTCAGCTCCAGGGACTTGGAGCCCACTCCTGACTCAAGGCCACCCCTCAACAAAGCCCTGCTCTCTAGAGAATAAGCCACTTGGCTCAGTCCTTTGCAGTCACGGGACCAGTGAAAGTCTGGAAGACAAAGAAAGAAGCAGGCTAAAACCCAGAGAAAACCTAAATGTATAAACAAAAGCCTACTGCCCTTTGACCACATGGCCTCATGTCTCAGAATGCAATGCAAGGAGCCAGTCAGAGATGTCACCACAGATCAAGGTAGAGGGAAGGTCTCCCTCCCTCTCCCTGTGATGTTGCTATTTATCCCAGCAAATGGTATAATAATATAAATCATCAAAATGATTCCCCTTAGGGGGGCTGGCACTGTCCTAGCTTAAACATGACCTAGGCAAAAAAGTAGTGTTTCTAGAGAGTAAATTCAGTAACATGGGGAGATGTTTGTATGCTAGATTTATTTTTTATTTTTTACTTTGTTTGAGATGGAGTCTTGCTCTGTCACCCAGACTGGAGTCCAATGGCATGATCTCTACTCACTGCAACCTCCACTTCCCAGGTTCAAGAGATTATCCTGCCTGAGGCTCCCAAATAGCTCGGACTACAGGCATGCACCACTATGCCTAGCTAATTTTTGTATTTTTAGTAGAGACAAGGTTTCACCATGGTGGGTGGGCTAGTCTCAAACTTCTGACCTCAAGTGATCTGCCCACCTCAGCCTCCCAAAGTGCTGGGATTACAGGTATGAGCCACCACACCCGGCCTCCTTTGCTAGATTTAAAAAGCATACAACAGCAATCCATGATTGCACCACTGCACTGATTTGAAAAAAATTAAATTAAATTAAATTTTAAAAGCACACAAAACTCCAAGTATAGTGCAATTACATGATTTGGCACCCCCCCCACCACTCCCAGCCCCACCCCCACATGTAGAAAAAGGCGTAAAAGGAAATATTCCACATGTCAACTGTAACTACCTCTATCATAACTTCCTATTTTCTAAATTCTCAATGAGTGTATTTTTTTTTTTTTTTTTTTGGGGAAGGAGTTTCGCTCTTGTTACCCAGGCTGGAGTGCAATGGCGCGATCTCGGCTCACCGCAACCTCCGCCTCCCGGGTTCAGGCAATTCTTCTGCCTCAGCCTCCTGAGTAGCTGGGATTACAGGCATGCGCCACCATGCCCAGCTAATTTTTTGTATTTTTAGTAGAGACGGGGTTTCACCGTGTTGACCAGGATGGTCTCGATCTCTTGACCTCGTGATCCACCTGCCTCGGCCTCCCAAAGTGCTGGGATTACAGGCGTGAGCCACCGCGCCCGGCTAAGTGTATTTTTATTTTATAACGGGTGGGTGGGTGAGGGGGAGTAAAGTTTTATTCTATTAAAAATGACAACCAACAGGATTCTTCTAGCCCACCCAGACCTGGCAGGGCTCCCCAGCTCCTGTCATACAAGGAGAGCCCTGGGGAGTGGCAGGGGTAGCTCCAAAGATACCCTCTTTCTTTTCTTTCCTCAGGAATTTTTCAGGGCTGCAACACAGTCCCACTCCCACAGGGGTGTACAGATCAGAGGGAGGGAGGCTATCTGCATTGATCTGGGTGGCTAAGCAATCCAGGAATCCTGGACTATTTCTTCCTTTCCCCGTCCAGGACCCTAGAAGCTCTACTTCCATCCTTGCCTGCAAGTGAAAATGAAGGCTGCACAAACCCACCTCCAGCCAACTCCAGGCTGGCTGCTTTGCTTCCTCCTCTGGGGACCACAGCAGCCAGGACCACTCATGGCAACTTTTTTGTAGTATCCATATTCTGCCACGATTTACCAAACCCAGCAAGTTGAGGCTCAGGTTAGGAAAGGTAAACTCAAGAGGCAGGCAGGCAGGCAGGCTGTCACTGGGTGCTGTGAATTTTATCGTCCAGGCAGCTCAAGGCAGGACTATCTACTCCCAGCCAGCCCCTAGGCCTTGCCTAGTGGTGCCCAAGCTCAAGACAAGCTGGGTTTATTCACTTGCACCTCCTTGTCATCCACAACACTAAACTTAAGACTCAGGAGGTTCTCAGAGTGCCTCCCTCAACCCCCATATCCACGTCTGGTTCATATGGACACATTGCTTCTTCTCTTAGACTGCTTCTATATTTTTCTTCCTTTATGGGCTTGAAGGCTGTTTCCCTTTCTCCCAGGGGTCCACTTTCTTTCCTTCCCACCTTCTGTTTGTCCTACAAGGAGGAAGAACCTAGGGCTTAGTAGTCCTTCCCTCACTGGTTGAAGCTGGCTTCAGGCCCTCCTGGGTGACACTATCACCCTTGGGACATCCACCCATGGTCAACTTACAGGGTTTTATCCCAGAGGCCTCAGGGGGTCAGACAAGACACTCAAAGCTCCCCTTTCCAGAACAGATCTAAGGCCTTGAACAGCCCATTGCCTGTGTGGCATGGGATCAGTCAACATCTCCTCCATGAACTTATGGCTCCTGGCGGCCTTACCCTATCCTAAGGAAAGGTCTCCCTGGCTCTTTCTAGCCTGGAGTTCAGGGGCTCTTGGGGCCCATGAGAGATCTTCCTAACAGTGACTCTGTAGTTGGGGGTGGTGGCTACCTACTGATGCCTCCCTAAAATGACAGATACGAAGGGTAATCCTACTGCAACAAGTGGAACAGGTAACCACCATTAGCCCCCAGAGATTTCCAAAAAATTCTGGGAGAGAAAGCATGGCCAGGGGACAAAAGACTGACACAGCACCCAGAACCCACAAGGAGGGGTTCATGAAGGCAAGGGAGGACCTTGCAAAAGCATTAAACAGGCTTGAAAACTGGAACACTGATGATATTGTGAGCTTGGCTCCACGCCATCTAATCTGCATTGGTACAATACTAGGCAGTCAAGATGCTGCTCTGGACCAATAAATAGAGGACCTTTTCTCAAAGACACTAAGCAAACCAGGTAGACTGACCTAGGGCAGCCAATATCATTGGAACAGGAAAGTCTTCTGCATCCTGGGTTCAGATAAGACTCAACATGATGCCAGCTGTCTGCACATTCCCCCCAAACCCTACCCACATAAGTTGGCCTCCAAAGTAGCCAAGGGCCACCAGGTATGGGAGGGGAGCCTAAGAGAAAGTCCACGGTGCACAAATACTGACTGAGACAAACAGAAATATGAGACCATAAAACAAGAACAGAATGCAAAACAGACGTACTCAAAGAGCAAGAATGAATGCTTGCAAATTTATAACATGAATACTGCTACGCATAGTAGCTCACACCTGTAATCCCAGCAATTTGGGAGGCTGAGGTGGGAGGATAGCTTGAGGCCAGGAGTTTGATACTGTCCTGGGCAACATATTGAGACTGTCACTACAAAAAATAAAATAAGTTAACTGGACATTGTGGCACATGCCTGTAATCCCAGCTACTTGGGAGGCTGAGGTGGGAGGATCCCTTGAACCCAGGTGTGGGAGGTTGCAGTGAGCTGAGATCACACCACTGCACTCCAGACTTGGCAACAGAGCAAGACCCCGTCTCAAAAAAAAATAATAATAGGCCGGGCGCGGTGGCTCAAGCCTGTAATCCCAGCACTTTGGGAGGCCGAGGCGGGTGGATCACGAGGTCAAGAGATCGAGACCATCCTGGTCAACATGGTGAAACCCCGTCTCTACTAAAAAAAAAATACAAAAAATTAGCTGGGCATGGTGGCACGTGCCTGTAATCCCAGCTACTCAGGAGGCTGAGGCAGGAGAATTGCCTGAACCCAGGAGGCGGAGGTTGCGGTGAGCCGAGATCGCGCCATTGCACTCCAGCCTGGGTAACATGAGTGAAACTCCGTCTCAAAAAAAAAAAAAAAAAAAATAATAATAATAATAATAAAAATAAAATGATTACTGATTCGGCCTTAAAAAGGAAGAAAATTGTAATACATACTACATGGATAAGCCATAAGACATTATGTTAACTGAAAAAAGCCAGTAACAAAAGGACAAATATTGTATGAGTCCACTTATATGAGGCTCCTAAAGTAGTCAAATTGATAGAGACAGAAAGGATGGTGAGTGAAGGAGCTGAGGCGAAAGGGGAATGGGGAGTTATTGTTTAATGGGTATAGAATTTCACTTTGGGGAGATGAAAACATTCTGGAGCGGGATGGTGGTGATGGTTACACAGCAAGTAAATGTACTTGATGCCACAGAAATGTACTTAAATTGGTTACAATGGCGAATTTTATTTATATTTTACCACGATAAAAAATATTGCTGCAGTAAAAAGTTATAAAAATTATGAAGTTTCTTAAAAAACTTAAGAAGCTTCTTAATTTTTCTTGTTTTTGTTTTTGAGATAGAGTCTCACTCTGTCATCCAGGCTGAAGTACAGTGGCACAATCCCAGCTCACTGCAACCGCCACCTCCCAGGTTCAAGCTATTTTGTTACCTTAGCCTCCTGAGTAGCTGGGACTACAGGCACGCACCACCATACCTGGCTAATTTTTGCATTTCCAGCCACCATATCCAGCCAGAGATTTCTTTTTTTTTTTTTTGGGACGGAGTTTCGCTCTTGTTGCCCAGGCTGGAGTGCAATGGCACGATCTCAGCTCACCGCAACCTCCGCCTCCTGGGTTCAGGCAATTCTCCTGCCTCAGCCTCCTGAGTACCTGGGATTACAGGCATGTGCCACCATGCCCAGCTGATTTTTTGTATTTTTAGTAGAGACGGGGTTTCACCATGTTCACCAGGCTGGTCTCGATCTCTTGACCTCGTGATCCACCCGCCTCAGCCTCCCAAAGTGCTGGGATTACAGGCTTGAGCCACCGCGCCTGGCCCAGCCAGAGATTTCTTAATTTTCCTAATTTTAAATTAAGAAATGGTGGCAGCTGGGCATGGTGGTTCACACCTGTAATCCCAGCACCTTGGGAGGCTGAGGTGGGAGGATCACTTGAGGTCAGGAGTTTGAGATCAGCCTGGTCAACATGGTGAAACCCCGTCTCTACTAAAAATTAGCTGGGCATGGTGATACATGCTTGTAATCCCAGCTACTCAGAAGGTTGAGGCAGAGGAATTGCTTGAACCAAGGAAGCCAGAGGTTGCAGTGGGCTGAGATTGCACCACTACATTCCAGCCTGGGCGACAGAGTGAGACACTGTTTCAAAAAGGAAAAAAAAAAGAAATGGTGGCTCACGCCTGTAATCCCAATACTTTGGGAAACCCCGGCAGGAGGATTGTTTGAGGCCAGGAGTTCAAGACCAGCCTAGGCAATATAGTTAGACCCTGTCTCTACAAAAAATACAAAAAATTAGTTGGGCATGGTAGTGCATGCCTGTAGTCAATCCCAGCTACTCAGGAGACTGAGGCAGAGGATCACTTGAGCCCAGGAGGTGGAGCTGCTATGAGAAAAGTGAAAATTTACTGAAGTTTATCAGCCTCTTCATCAAGCTTTCCCCTGGATGCTGAATATGTTCTACTAGACCAGATTTCCAAAGTGGTTGCTTCAGTTCGTTTCAACCAGCTCGCTGTTGCCATTGAGAGATGGATTCCCGAGCTTTCTACTCTTCCATCTTCCTTGACATGACTTTTTTTTTTTTTTTTTTTTGAAACACAGCCTCACTCTGTCACCCAGGCTAGAGTGCAGTGGCGTGATCACAGCTCACTGCAGCCTTGACCTCCCAGGTTCAAGTGATCCTCCCACATCAGCTTCCTGAGTAGCTGGCCCATGAAAACTTAAGACTTCTTCCAGCCCTCTGCAGTAACATGTTAGCAGTCACAGCAGAAAGGTAGCAGCAGAGTCTTTGAGGTCTCTTGTAGTTGTGAGGGTCTTGCCATCAGAACACAGAGGAGACAGGGCAAAGCTGTCACTGAGGATTCAACAACTATTTCTGAGTCTTAAGGCTCTGACTTTAGAGCCACCATGCCTAGGCTGGGCATGGTGGCTCACACCTGTAATCCCAGCACTTTGATCCCAGCTACCCAGGAGGCTGAGGCAGAGGATCAGATCACCTGAGCCCAGGAGGTCAAGGCTGCAGTGAGCTGTGATCACATCACTGCACTCCAGCCTGGGCAACAGAGTGAGAACCTATCTCAAAAACAAAAAAAAGAAAGAAAGGAAGCAAAAATAGACTATGCTGGTGCTGCCTAATGCCTAGTTAAAAGAAGGGCTTTTGCTAAAAACAAACAGACTGGGCCGGGCGCGGTGGCTCACGCCTGTAATCCCAGCACTTTGGGAGGCCGAGGTGGGTGGATCACGAGGTCAAGAGATCGAGACCATCCTGGTCAACATGGTGAAACCCCGTCTCTACTAAAAATACAAAAAATCAGCTGGGCATGGTGGCGCATGCCTGTAATCCCAGCTACTCAGGAGGCTGAGGCAGGAGAATTGCTTGAACCCAGGAGGCAGAGGTTGTGGTGAGCCGAGATCGCACCATTGCACTCCAGCCTGGGCAACAAGAGTGAAACTCTGTCTCAAAAAAAAAAAAAAGAAAAAAGAAAACAGACCTGCCACTGTAATTTTTTTTTTCTTGAGATGGAGTCTTGCTCTGTTGCCCAGGCTGGAGTGCAATGGTGCAGTCTTGGCTCACTGCAACCTCCACCTCCCAGGTTTAAGCAATTCTCCTGCCTCAGCCTCCCAAAGTGTTGGGAGATTACAACTACAATCTCCTGTGTAGCTGGGATTACAGGTGCCCACCACCACACCGACTAATTTTTATATTTTTAGTAAAGAAAGGGTTTCACCACATTGGTGAAAACTTGAACTCCTGACCTCATATGATCCACCCACCTCAGCCTCCCAAAGTGTTGGGATTACAGGTGTGAGCCACCACACCCGGCCATTTTTTTTTTTAAGAGAGATAGGGTCTCACTCTGTCTGCCAGGGTGGAGTGCAGTGACACAATCATAGCTTGACTCCTGGGCTCAAGTGATTCTCCTACCTTGGCCTCCTGAGTAGCTTGAACTATAAGTGTGTGCCACCATCCTTGCCTAGTTTTAAGTTTTTTGTAGATATAGGGTCTCACTATGTTGCCCAGGCTGGTCTTGAACTCCTGGACTCAAGCAATCCTCCCACTGGGATTACAGGTATGAGTCAATGTATGCAGCCAACCACTCCAATATTTGTGCCCAGAAAACTACTGGAGACAAAAATGAATTAAGTCATCCTCATGCAGCTTGATGAGAGGCCCAGCCCAGCTTTGTACAGAAGAAGGCTTTGCAAGTTTAGTGACCTGCTGGCTTGAAAGCCAAGGGAGACCAGAGTTGTCCTTCCTCTACCAAGGTGGGCTGCAGACCCTGACATAAAGCTTACTCAGAATGAGGTGAGCCTGTCCCTAACTGGGAGCTAGGAGCTACAGACCAGATTCTATACTGTAGTATGTATATGGCAGGCTGTGGGCTTAGCCATCTAAACTCCCAGCTCATCTATCCCACTGGAACATAAGCTCCAAGAGAACAGAGAAGGCTTGCCAGGCAGTGGGCACTCATCAAGGACCTTCTGTAGGAGCCCAGGCCTTCCAGCACCCTGAAGAAGTAAAGAAAGTAAACAAAAGCAACCAGGCATGGTGGCTCACTCCTGTAATCCCAGCACTTTGGGAGGCCAAGGTGGGTGGATCACCTGAGGTTGGGAGTTCAACATCAGCATGGCCAACATGGTGAAACCCCGTCTCTACCAAAAAATACAAAAATTAGCCGGGACTGGTGACACATGCCTGTAATCCCAGCTACTGAGGAGGCTGATGCAGGAGAATTGCTTCAACCTGGGAGGCAGAGGTTAAAGTGAGCTGAGATCACACTGTATTCCAGCCTGGGCGACAAGAGACTCCATCTCAAAAAAAAAAAAAAAAAATTAAAGACTGGGGCCACTGACAGGACTTGTGTGCTTTCTGTCTGGGTCCTTGCTGGGGACTTTTGACAAGCAGGAGGTAGCCTTGAGGATGCTCTCGGCTTGTCTGTTTCTGTGAAACACTCAGGAGCAGAAATGGATGCCCATGCTTCAAGGTACATCAATCCTTCTGTGTCTTGGCTCCCTCTGGTGGCAGTTTAAAGCACGCACTCCTGGCACTAGGGAAATTTATTTACAGTGGTTTCATATTTGTTTCAAAATCTGGGGCGGACGGATACATGTGGGGAGCCATTCCATAAGCAGGATGCCCCAAGACAGTCAGTGCTCCTGCCCTATTCTCAGACCACTTCTAGGTCCTCTGGCTTTCTCTGGCCTTTCCTTGTCAGAGCCTAGAGTTTGCTTCAAAGCTGCTTGCTAGCTAAATATTGGCTGGTTCCCAGGGCAGGCTGTCTGCAGACATCAGGTCCACAAAGGCCACCCACCCCACCAAAGCCAGGAGGAGTAAAGACTGTTAGCAGAAAGCTCTCCCACCTTGTGACCCATGCACCACCCAAGGCTCAACAAACCTCTCTAAAACCAGGCGGTCAACAGTCTTACTGGCCACTGGTGGCAGGTTCAAGGTTTCCTGCAACATCGTTAGCTTCTTTTTCAGGCTCTTAGGGAAGGAAAGAGAAGTGTGTGAGAGAAAGGCTGAGACATCAAGTCTAGAGATATGCCTAGGACATGAGCAGCATGCATGAAAGGCAGGGCCACTGGGAACAGAGCAAAGCCTGATATGCCATCATTAGGCTTAGGAGGCCAAGCCCGAGGTAGAGCCTCCTCTGATGACGAGGGACCTGTAGGTGCAGAACAGACTATGAGGGAAGATTCATGGTGCTATCTGCCCTCTGTTGAGGAGGCCCAGGCTCCAGTCTGGACCAGGGCCAAGAGGCATACCCTGACCCAAGAGGATGCAGGGGGCCTAGAATCACCACTGACTGGTACACGGGTTCTTGGGCAGAGATAGCGCAGCCCTGCTCTAGGAGGGCACACAAACCACCCCTCATTCCTGTCATGCTGGGGATGTCCCTCACCATGATTTCCTTGTCAGCACTCTGTAAGTCCTTCTGGGCCGACTTCAGTTCTAACTTGGCCTGATCCAATTCAGAGTAGACTGTCTGCAACTATAAGAAAGTGTAGGGAGTAAAGGACAAGCCAAGTGGTGGCCTTGTGCCCTGCCCCCTCCTGCTGCTCCCCAGTGAGTGAACAAGGTAGCTAGGGTCCAGAAGAGACTAGGAGTATGTGAAGAGATCCCAGCTCTCTGAGGCTAGGCATCAGTCTGGCAATGCACATCTGGAGCTGCCCAGAAGCAAAGGCTGCTTCCTACATCCTACAGCCTGTGGATGCACCATGCCAGAAGTAAAAGCAGCTGTGCAGACCTAATCAGGTTCCAGGAGCCCTGCTAATCCAGACCTGGAAAAAAAATAGGCCTCTGACCCTGTCACACTTGGGGCCTGTGCTCTCCAGCCAGCTGAGAGGTACCCAAGAGCCAGGAAGAGGAGAGGGCAGTTTGAGTGCGCACATGTTGGGGGTACCTCTGTGATATGTCCACATATTGAAGCCAATGCCCAGTAAGGACCAGTAACAAGTCTCTATAAGTCATCCAGCTGCCCCAGGGAGTCAGCTGTGTCATCAGTTCCTATGGCCTTGCTCAGGAGACCAGAGTGAGCATGACAAAAAGAGAGCCGCCTCTCCTTCACCCTCTGTTCACTGCTAAGTTACCTTGCTTCTGGAGGAAAACAAATCCTTCCTCAGCTTGTCAGCCAGCTCCCCTGAGGCCTTCCGTGCCTCTTTTAGATTCTCGTACTCCCTGCAATGTGGCCGTGGAAAGAGACGCCAGAACAGAACACCTGCAGGTCAGACTGAGCCACAGCACTAATCTAACACAAAGCACTGCCCAACCCCTCACCTCATTTTCATTCCTACTTCGACAAATGAGCCCAATAAGTACCAGGTGGCACTGTGGAGGGTCCTGCAGAGAATACAAGGAGGTAACTATTTCCTGCCTGTCCTGCAGGTATTGGTGACTTGAGAGGGTATGCAGAAAGCCCCAGTCTCACTAGGGGGCTCCCTAAACCACCGGGTCTTGCAGGAAGCATCTTGGACCCTCTGTGCCTCTCAGCTAAGTGGCCCTCCACCCTTCCTGCCAACCTCATACCCATCAGAGTGAAGAATATGAGTAGAGTTTGATCCAAGCCAGGCAGGATGATAGTGCTAATGGGGAACAGGCTCTAGCTATCACAATGGGGCTTATAGCTCAGAGAGCTAGGTCAACACCCTTAGAAACAGCATCTAAAATTCACACTCAGTCCTCTCAACAATCCTATGAGGCAGGTCTATTACTATCTCCATTCAGGAAATTGAGGGTCAAAGACGCCAAGAAACTGGCACCAGTCCACATCAGCATTCAAACAAAGGCAGCATGGCTCCAGAGTTTGCCCCTTAGCTCCAACTGCTTTACAAGAGATGGGAGCAGTGACATGGCTGGGGCTCCATGGCCTATCTCCTGGGCTTGCTGAGAGGGGCCACAGTACATACTTCTTGAGAGACACACAGTACACAGCCAGCTGTTCCACCGCTGACTGTCCCACACCCATGTCTCGGATCATCTCCTCCACCTCAGGGCGCTGGCTCTGGAGTAGAAGCTCGATCCTGAAAAACACACCCAGCCCACGGCATTTGCAATCTGGAGGCTGATGGGTACATACCCAATGCAGTTCTGCTTTCCTTTGCTGCTGTTGCTAAGGTAACAGGCTAGGCTGCTAGGATGCTTTAGCAGGTGGGTGTGCCCAAGGAAAGGCTCCACAGCAGAGATAAGCATAGCTCCAAGGATGCTGCTGAGAAAGAAGAGGTGCTGACAGAGGGTCTCAAGGTCAGGGATTTCCTGGAGAGAGGTTCCTAAAGGGAAAGACCCCACCACATCATCTGGCCGCCAGCAACAGAGACAGGGAGAAATGTGGCAAGGGCCCTCATGGAAAGTACAAGTTCATAGAGGCCTCCATGGCCTATGCAGATTTGAACCTCAGACATGACCCAATCGCACTCCCTGCTGCAGTCCTAAGAACTGTACCACTTGCAGGTCCTGGGGGCAGAGGCACAGTGCAGGATCCAGCTCCAAACTCACTGTTCCATAGTCTTCATCTTGCTCCTGAGTTGGCGGGCCTCCTCTCGTGCTTGTTTGGTCTCATCCTGTTGCTTCTCCAAGTACTTCATCTGCTTCTGAAGAGCAAATTTACACCCATATCTGTTGCTTGGAGGCCCTCAGGAGCCATTGCTAAAGTCACTAGGAAACTCTGCTCCAGAACTTTCTGCACTTATGTTTTGAAAATGCTGATAACCATGTACTCCCAAACCCCAGGAAATAAAGCTCTTGGGCCCCACTCTTGCTTGTGCTTCTTCTGCTAAAAGGCTCTAAGCCAGCTGCTTCCTCACCTCCCTGCTTCCTCCTGAAAGGTGTCTTACAGTAGGTACAGCCCATTGCCAGCATTTACAGGCCTGCTGTGGGCTGCCAAGGTCCAGTGGTCTGGGCCTCATGGTATATGTTGTACAGGTGGCTGAAGAAGTCCAGAGAACAAACGCAGGCCTCACTATCTACCACCCAGACCCATGGATGGTTGGCAGGAATGGAGAACTGAGCCAGGGGAAGCTGGCCAGGCTGCCTTCAGCCTAAGACCACTTTGTCTCTGACCTGAGAATACCATTAGAGACTCCTGCCCTGCAGCCAGGTGCTAGTTTCTCCCTCCCACCAGCCAGACCATGTGATCCAGCCCAGCCCCTAAGCAGGAACACAGACAATGAATATCCTGGGGCCTTGCCTGTTCACAAGGATGGCTCCCTTTCCCTTTCAAATGGCATCCAGCAAGGACTGCTACTGCCTACATGGCCAGAATATCAATCATGGGTTCAGATCAATCGCCTCTCATGCCCCTTGGAGAGCAAGAGGCTCACCAACCAAGGTTGATGCAAAATTCATCTGGGTCTAGAGCTGTTCACTCTGCAGGCTTTGATCTGCCCGGTTAGCTCGGCACAGCTGACTTCAAAGGCCCTTGCTCCTCCCTAGGATGCTGTTTGATCTGGCTCAGGAGAGCAGCCCAGCCAAGGACTAGAGTGCTAATGGAAGGTTCTTCGGGCTGGCCTCATCAGTAGAGTATGAACCACTTTTGGAAACATGGAGCAGCCTCACTGAGGTCTTAGTTGAACATCCCCTCTGTGAGGTATTGGGAGGGCCTTGCGTCTCCAAACTACCTAGTACAAAATCCACACGTACAGCCAATATGGCCACTTTCTTATGGGATGGATGGGTACAATATGGGAGGGCAAGAGGAAGAAGTGATTTGCCTCTATTTTAAGTGATTTGCCTCTATTTTACAACTGCCCAAACCAAGGTATTGACTAGCAGAACTAGAAGATAAGTCTAGAATGGGGAGCCCAGTTCTGGGGCAATCTTTCTTCCCACCAATTCTGTTCTGTACCCATAAAACCTGAGGACCTACTTTCAGTGTGGAGCACAGCATCTCAGCCTTGTCCAAGGCCTGCTGCAGAGATTCCACAGTAGCATTGCGTTCTTCCAGCATGTCCCGCAGAGAGTCGACAATGAGCTGGGTGTCCCGTTTCTCCTTCTCTGGAGCAGGGGTAGAGGGTGGGGGAAAGGGAAAGTCCTGTCCATTCATCAGCATGAGAACTTGGGCCCTTGGGCTTCAGTGCTTCATCCCTTAGGCAGGTGAGAAACAAGGCTCAGGCCAGAAAGCTGGGTGGCCCACTTCTTTCTCTGGGGTGTGCCAAACCAGGGAAGCTAAGCCAGAGCCTTCATTCAGGGAAAAGTCCACATTCTGCTGCTTGAACTGCTTAGGAAAATATTTTACTGCCCACGCCCCACCCGCCACAGGTCTAGTTAGTTTATCATCCCAGGACTCAAGCAGCCAAACTCAGCAGCTGAGACCTCTCCCAAAGATATTCTGTCCCATCAGGTAGACCTCTCCCGTCTTGGTTCCTAGGCAAGAAGCTGCACTGAGAGACAAGAGGCTCACCTGGTCTAGGTGAATAGCTTCAGTCACCTCCCTTTCCTCTCTTTTTCTGCCAGCCACCAGAGCTAGCAAGACTCTTGGACATACAAAGCAGGGAAAGGCCCTGGCTCTGCCAAATTGTTTGAGACCTTCCTCCTAGGGCCCCCTCTCTCCAGCATCCAAGGCAGGGACTTCCCAGGACTCCTTGTCTCTTGCTAACTTACCTTTCTGGGAAAGCTGGGCTCTGAGATTATCCAGTTCATTCTGCAAGGCAATACCCACAATAAGCAGCAGGAAAGCATCACAGCTGACCTCCACATAGCCTCCCATAAGGCTGTTGGGAGCTCCAGGGTTTAACAATGAGGCCTTCTGGGCATGAATCCTGCTGTAACTCAAGGCCAAGTTAAGCTAACAATGGAAAGATAATCATTGCTTTAGCTCTATGTGTCCTTTTGAAAAGTAGGTAAGATGGAGGAAAATAATCTCAGAAGCAAGGCCCCAGGACAGGGAAAATGTAGAATAGTGGAAGGGAAGTAAAGTTGGGCCCCTGTGATCAGTTTCCATAGAACTTCTATCGCTTCCTTGGCCTCATTGCTCTGTGCTGGTCTTGTTACCTCTGGACATCAGCTGCCTCACCAGTGACACACCATAGGAATGGCCAAGGACCTTGGGCCACTTCTCTCTCTCTCCACTCTGGGTCTTCCTGATTCATAGCCTACTTTCCTCCAAACTCTAAACTGGCTCTGCATACCACAGACCTTCCAGCCCCAGGATCCAATAGAGGTAGGTGTGCCAGGACAATTTTGTACCCCTGGATGAAACCTCCCATGTGTCTAACTAGCCTCTAACTAGACTGTTGTGAGGATCAAGTGAGCCTCTCAAAGCCCTTGCAAATGTTGCAGAGCCACAGAATTACTGAGAAGCTGTGGCAGAACTGAACCCAGTTCCTATTCAGGAGGCCAGAGAACTCAACATCTCCATGAGCAAGTGAAGTGTCTGCTCCATAACAAGGAAAACCAAGGTTATATAGAACTGAAATGCGGCCGGGCGCGGTGGCTCAAGCCTGTAATCCCAGCACTTTGGGAGGCCGAGGCGGGTGGATCACGAGGTCAACAGATCGAGACCATCCTGGTCAACATGGTGAAACCCCGTCTCTACTAAAAAAAAAATACAAAAAATTAGCTGGGCATGGTGGTGCGTGCCTGTAATCCCAGCTACTCAGGAGGCTGAGGCAGGAGAATTGCCTGAACCCAGGAGGCGGAGGTTGCGGTGAGCCGAGATCGTGCCATTGCACTCCAGCCTGGGTAACATGAGTGAAACTCCATCTCAATGAAAAATAGAAGAAAAAAAAAAAAGGAACTGAAATGCTTGACCAAGGGTCCATGGTGGTAGCTAGATGGAATCCAGGCAAACCTTACTCTAGATCACCCGTCTAAGGTCAACAGAAGGCTCAGAATTTCACGTGACCAACAGTATGACCTAGACCCAGTGGGTAAACAAGTCCCTGCTATCAAACTCTCCACCCAGGACTCTGGAGGCAGGAGCTTCTGGTAGCTGGGCTGGTTAGTATAGGCTGAACAGCTGGGAGTGGAAGTGGTGGGTAGGGAGGGGCATGCAGAGGCTGCCTAAGAACAGACACCAGGCCATGGCTGCTGCACCACTACCCATAGTCCCCTGGCTTCTTCCAAACTCTAGCAGGGGCTTCCAAGCCCTTGCTCCAAACTACCCAAGATGTTGCTACCTATCTCACAAACTTGGCCTTGAAAGCTGGCAATAAATCAAACTGCCTTTGCTGCTTTCATCACAGGGAAGACACTACTTAAAACGGTGAGCAGTTACCATGACAATGAACATGCTTGCTATAAGCACAAAAGCTCCATGTTCCTGAAGCAGTGAGGTTCCAAGGACATCATGACATCCTGGGGCCAGAGCCAAATGAACTCTGATCTGACAGATACCCAGCAAATTAACCCTCGGAGTCCAGGAATCATTTGTGAACCCAAATTCAACTTCCTTAAGTTCTCTGCCATTCCAGCCTGCTCGTGTACAAAAAAAGCTAAATTTTAGATTAGGAAGGGAAGCAGTAGACATATAGGAGGAAAACTACCCACTTTCCCCTAATATATGCATTTCCACCTAGGCTGCAAATCTTGATGCCAAGGACTCTGGCCTCTAATCCTGGTTTAGGGAAGGCCCAGGCATCTGACTTTATACTAAACTCCCTAGGCAATTTTTTTTCTTTTAATTTTTTTTTTATTTAATAGAGATGGGGTCCCATTATGTTGGCCAGGCTGGTCTTGAACTCCGGGCTCAAGTGATCTGCCCACCTTGGCCTCCCAAAGTGCTGGGATTACAGGCATAAGCCATCACGCCCAACCTCCCCAGGCAATTTTGAGGTACAAGCATGCTAGGGAACAGTGAGTCCAGAAATCTTCCATGGCTGGGGAATGGAAGAGTTTTCTAATCCGTCACTATCTATCCAAGCAACAAAGTGGGCTGGACAGGATGGCTGTAGGTTCTTTAAAAGGTGGCCAGGTGTGGTGGCTCATGCCTGTAATCTCAGCATTTTAGGAGGCTGAGGCGGGTGGATCATGAGGTCAGGAGTTCAAGACCAGTCTGGCCAAGATGGTGAAACCCCGTCTCTACTAAAAATATGAAAATTAGCTGGGTGCCATGGCAGGCGCCTGTAATCCCAGCTACTTGGGAGGCTGAGGCAGGAGAATCACTTGAACCTGGGAGGTGGAAGTTGCAGTGAGCTGAGATTATGCCACCATACTCTAGCCTGGGCGACCAGAGCAAGACTCTTTCTCAAAAAAAAAAAAAGGAAAAAAAAAAGTGAGGAGAGCACAAGAGAAAATTCAGGTTGGCATTGACCTGAAATCCCAACGGGAGGATTTACAGTCAAGGAGCCCCTTACCTCTTCTCTCATAGTGTATTTCTCGGATAACTGTGTTTCATCACTTGTCCTCTGCTTTTGTTGTCCCCAACCTTGAAAACTGTACCAAGTCTTGCCTCTATAACTTCATCTCTATACTCCAGGAACCCTCCACTTATGTGGAAATAGAAAGTGAACACCCAGGCCAGGCACAGTGACTTATGCCTGTAATCTCAGCACTTTGGGAGGCTGAAGTGGGAGGATTGTTGGGGCCTGGGAGTTCAAGACCAGCCTGGGTAACATAGCAAGGCCCTATCTCTACAAAAAGTTTTTTAAAAAATTGGGGCCGGCCAGGCGCGGTGGCTCAAGCCTGTAATCCCAGCACTTTGGGAGGCCGAGGCGGGTGGATCACAAGGTCAAGAGATCGAGACCATCCTGGTCAATATGGTGAAACCCCGTCTCTACTAAAAATACAAAAAATCAGCTGGGCATGGTGGCGCGTGCCTGTAATCCCAGCTACTCAGGAGGCTGAGGCAGGAGAATTGCCTGAACCCAGGAGGCGGAGGTTGCGGTGAGCCGAGATCGTGCCATTGCGCTCCAGCCTGGGTAACAAGAGCGAAACTCCGTCCAAAAAAAAAAAAAAAAAAAAAAAATTGGGGCCAGGCATGGTGGCTCATGTCTGTAATCCCAGCACTTTGGGAGGCTGAGGTGGGTGGGGAGGCTGAGGTGGGTGGATTACTTGAAGTCAGGAGTTTGAGACCAGCCTGGCCAACATGGTGAAACCCCATCTCTACTAAAAATACAAAACTGGCTGGGTATGGTGTCACACGCCTGTAGTCCCAGCTACTCGGGAGGGTGAGGCAGGAGAATTGCTTTAACCCAGGAGGCAGAGGTTGCAGTGAACCAAGGTCACGCCACTATACTCCAGCCTGGGTAACAGAATGAGACTATATCTCAAAAATAAATATATCAATAAAATAAAATAATTAACCAATCATGGTGTTGCATGCCTATATTCCTAGCTACTAGGGAGGCTGAGGTGGGGAAATCCCTTGAACCCAGGAGTTTGAGGTTATAGCGAGCTATGATTGCACCACTCCACTCCAGTGTGGGCAAAAGAGTAAGACCCTATCTCTTAAAAAGATTAAAAAAATAATAATAATAAATAAAAGGAAAAAGGAAAAAAAAGAAAAGAAAAGAAATGAATTCCCAGAGGGCTTGGAGTTCAGTAGAAACAAATAAATTCTGGGTACCTTTAAGAATTCTGCATCCAAAACATTCTCCTCCTCCTGGGCAAGATCAAAGAAGAGCTTATTGATAATGGTTCTTTTGCCAACCTAGATGGGAGAACAAGACAGAGTATGATTGTATAGCTGGGTCATGGGCAAGGCGGAGAGTGTTGTACATGGGTCTGACTACCTACCTGCCTGACATACATGTCAGGCCTGTTCTCAGACCCAGCTTTTCAATGTACATCCTTTAAGAATTCTGCATCATTTTTTTTTCTGAGACGGAGTTTGGCTCTTGTTACCCAGGCTGGAGTGCAATGGCGCGATCTCGGCTCACTGCAACCTCCGCCTCCCGGGTTCAGGCAATTCTCCTGCCTCAGCCTCCTGAGTAGCTGGGATTACAGGCACGCACCACCATGCCCAGCTAATTTTTTGTATTTTTAGTAGAGACGGGGTTTCACCATGTTGACCAGGATGGTCTCGATCTCTTGACCTCGTGATCCACCCGCCTCGGCCTCCCAAAATGCTGGGATTACAGGCTTGAGCCACCGCGCCGGGCCTCAATGTACATCTTTAAAGTCAAAAGACCTCTTTACCCCCGCAGGTACCCCAAGTTGGGGCTGTAGTCATATAACTACAAACCTATATGGTTAAGTGCTTAAAAGATACCTGAACTCTCGGTGCTGAGTCATTGAGGAAAAGTCAATGAACAAGGCCAAATCTACCAGTGTGAAAACTGGCCCAGGCAACAAGTTTATCTGCCAGCTACCTGTGGGTGTAAGCACGTCTCCCAATCAACTCAAGGGCACAAGTGAGGCTCAATTGGCCTTAAACCAGGAGAGTCCAAAAAGGCCAGAGATACTGTTCAGTTTCAGAGTTCTTTTCACATTCCTGTTCTCTGCTAAGGAGAACTCTTCAGCTGAGGAGGTCCCACCCCAATGCTCTCACCTGGATTCGGCACTGTGGGCAGGTCCGACTTGGTGCTGTTTCGAACCACTGAATTAGGCTGGAATGAAAAGCAGATTAACAGATTAATGAGCCCTGGTTTGTCTGAGGATATAAGCCAGGCAAACATTCTGACCATGAAAGGGTCTGTTCTGCTTCTCCTTGACCCAGTGCCTGCCCAAATAAGAGGGGAGCAGCGAGGCAGATTATCAGGCCTATAATCCCAGCACTTTGGGAGGCTGAGGCAGGCAGATCACGAGGTTAGGAGTTCGAGACCAGCCTGACCAACATGGTGAAACCCTGTCTCTACTAAAAATACAAAAATTAGCCAGGCGTGGTGGCAGGCGCCTGTAATCCCAGCTACTCAGGAGGCCGAGGTAGGAGAATCGCTTGAACCCAGGAGGTGGAAGTTGCAGCGAGCCAAGATGGCGCCACTGCACTCCAGTCTGGGCAATAGAGCAAAACTGCATCTCAAAAAAAAAAAAGATCTCCTTCCTTGGGGGAATGAGAAAAAAAATAAAGTAAGAGGGGAGCAGCACAGGCAGTTACAGTACCTCCCACAAGGCCTGACGGGTACTCAGCACTCCAACCAGCTGGCCCTTTTTTTGGCCCTGTTGGCTTGGCCAAAAGCTGTCTTCCAGGCAACCTTCTGGGCTTTGACTGCAGATCAGAGAGATGACAGTCAAAGCTCAGGAGTCCTTAGAGATGGGGACTCTGATAACACCCCCATTTTAAGCTGGAATCCCAAAGATTATACTTTCAAGGTGAGGTTCAACTAGAAATAAAAGTAAGTAAGGCTACAAAAATATAATTAGATATAATGAATAAAATCTAGTATTTGATAGCACAACCGGGTGACTACAGTCAACAATAATCTATAGTACATTTTAAAATAACTAAAAGCATATAGGCCAGGTGTGGTAGCTCATGCCTATAATCCCAGCAGGGGCCAAGGCAGGCAGATCACAAGCTCAGGAGTTCGAAACCAGCCTGACCAACATGGTGAAATCCTATCTCTACTAGAAATACAAACATTAGCCGGGTGTGGTGGCGCACGCCTGTAATCCCAGCTACTCAGGAGGCTGAGGCAGGAGAATTGCTTGAACCTGGGGGAGGCAGCAGTTGCAGTGACCCAAGATCACGCCACTGCACTCCAGATTGAGTGTGACAGAGTGAGACTCCATCTCAAAAAGAAAAAAAAAAAAAAAAAGAATATAATTAGAACATTTGTAACAGAAAAAAATGATAAATGTTTGAGGTGATGGTTACCCCATTTACCCTGATGTGATTATTACACACTGTAGACCTGCATCGAAATATCTCACAAGCCCCATAAATATGTATACCTACTATGTACTCATAACATTTTTTTTCCTCTGAGATGAAGTCTTGCTCTGTCACCCAGGCTGAAGTACAGTGGTGCAATCTTGGCTCACTACAACCTCTGCCTCCCTGGTTCAATCAATTCTCCTACCTCACCCTCTCAAGTAGCCGGGATTATAGGCACGTGCCACCACACCCAGCTAATTTTTATTTTCAGTAGAGACTGGGTTTCATCACATTGGCCAGGCTGGTCTTGAAATCCTGACCTCAAGTGATCCACCTGCCTCAGCCTCCCAAAATGCTGAGATTAGAGGCATAAGCCACCACACCCAGCCATAATTTTTTTTTTTTTGAGATGAAGCCTCGCTCCATTGCCAGGCTGGAGTACAGTGGCACAAATTCGGCTCACTGCAACCTCCACCTCCTGGGTTCAGGCAATTCTCCTGCCTCAGCCTCCCAAGCAGCTGGGACACTAGGCATATGCTACCATGCCAAGCTTATTTTTGTATTTTTAGTAGAGATGTGGTTACACCATGTTGGCCAGGATGGTCTCGATCTCTTGACCTCGTAATCTGCCAGCCTCAGCCTCCCAAAGTGCTGGGATTACAGGTGTGAGCCACTGCACCTAGCCAAAAAGTGTTTGTTTGTTTGTTTTGAGATGGAGTTTCACTCTTGTTGCCCAGGCTGGAATCCAATGATGGGATCTTGGCTCACCAAAACCCCCGCCTCCTGGGTTCAAGCGATTCTCCTGTTTCAGCTGGGATTACTCACAGCTGAGTAGCTGGGATTAGAGGCATCCGCCACCACACCCAGCTAATTTTGGATTTTTTTTTTTCTTTTCAGGAAAGAGCTGGAGTAATAATTTTGTATTTTTTACTAGAGACTGGTTTCTCCATGTTGGTCAGGCTGATCTTGAACTTCCAACCTCAGGTGATCCACCCTACCTTGGCCTCCCAAAGTGCTGGGATTACAGGTGTGAGCCACTGCACCCGGCCAAATTTTTGAAATTAAATTTTTGTTTGTTTGTTTTACAGAATAGAGACAGGGTCTCACTATGCTGCCCAGGCTGATCTCAACACCTGAGCTTAAGTGCTCCTCCCATCTTGGCCTCCCAAAGTGCTGGAAGTACAGGCGTGAGCCACTGTGCCCAACCAAAAAAAATTTTTTTATTAAAAAAAAAAGTAAGTAGTGGTAAAAGCAAAACACAGCCTAGCTTTGCATCATCTATGCAAGTGGCAAAGCTCAAGCCTTAAAATTTAATTAGTCTCCTATTACTAGACTCCCCTACTCCTAGGGAACAGGGAGAAACTAAGTCCTCTGTGGAAAATGATACCATCATCCTGGCCTCAAATATTCCTATATAAATAAATATTCTTTCTTTTTTTTTTTTTTAAGATGGAGTCTCAATCTGTCATACAGGCCACAGTACAGTGGCGTGATCTCAGCTCACTGCAACCTCCGCCTCCCAGGCTCAAGTGATCCTCCCACCTCAGCCTCTTGAGTAGCTGGGACCACAGGCATGCGCCACCACACCCAGCTAAAATTCCTATAAATTTTCAAATACCATGTATAACATATAATCAAGGGTAACCAGGTGCAATGGAATACTACATAGCAAGAATAAATAAGTCTACAATTAAGAACAATATTACGTATCACAAAAACATAACATTGAGGAAGAGAAGCCAGACACATAAAGTTATATTCTGTATGATTCTATTTACATAGAGTTTAAAAGTAGGCAGGCCAGGCTCAGTGGCTCATGCCTGTAATCCCAGCACTTTCTGAGGCCCAGGTGGGTGGATCATGAAGTCAGGAATTGGAGACCAGCCTGACCAACATGGTGAAAATCCATCTCTACTAAAAATACAAAAATTAGCAGGGAGTGGTGGTGTGTGCCTGTAATCCTAGCTACTCAGGAGGCTGAGGCAGGAGAATTGCTTGAACTCAGGAGGCGGAGGTTGCAGTGAGCCGAGATCACACCACTGCATTCCAGCCTGGGCCACAGAGGGAGACTCCGTCTCAAAAAAAAAAAAGAAAAAAAAAAAGAAAAGGAGGCAAAATTCATCTATGCTCTCAAAGTCAAGACAGTTAACTATCTTAATATGGGGAGGTGGAGGGAGGTTGGCAGGGGTTGGTAGAACATATAAGGAGGTTTCTAGAGCTGAGAAAAGCCTGCTTTTTCCTGTTTCTTTTTTGTTGTTGTTGTTGTTTTTTTTAAGTCTTTTGAGACAAGGTTTCACTCTTGTCACCCAGGCTGGAATGCAGTGGAGCAATCATGGCTCACTGCAGCCTCTACCTCCCAGGCTCAGGTGATATCACCTCAGCCTCCCAGGTAGCTGGGACCACAGGCACATGCCACCATGCCCAGCTAATTTTTTGTGTTTTTAGCAGAGATTTCGTTATGTTGCCCTGGGTTTCGTCATGTTGCCCAGGCTGGTCTCGAACTTCTGGGCTTAAGCAATCTGCCTACCTCAGCCTACTAAAGTGCCTGGATTACAGGTGTGAACCAACACACACAGCCACACCCTGTTTCTTGATCTGAATTCTGGCTGCATAGTATGTTCAGTTTGTAAAAATTCTGCAAGTTACATACTTAGAATATGTGTACTTTTTTGAACTACATTATAATCAATTAAAAAAAATTTTTTTTTGAGATGGGATCTCACTCTGATGGAGTACAGCAGCACAATCACGAGTCACTGCAGCCTCAACCTCCCAGGCTCAAGCGATCCTCCTGCCTCAGCCTCAGCAGTAGTTGGGACTACAGGCACAGGCCACCATGTCCAGGTAATTTTTATTTTTTTACTTTTTTGTAGAGATGGAGTGTCACTATGTTGCCCAGGCTGGTCTTGAACTTCTGGGCTCAAGCAATCCAGCCACCTCCCAAAGTGCTGGGATTAAAGGTGTGAGCCACCATGCCTGGCCAAAATAAAATCATCTTTTTAAGTAAACAAGTATACAAGAGGCCAAGCATGGTGGCTCACGCCTGTAATCCCAGAACTTTGGGAGGCCTAGGCAGGTAGATCGCCTGAGGTCGGGAGTTTGAGAACAGCCTGACCAACTGGAGAAACTCTGTCTCTACTAAAAACACAAAAATTAGCCAGGTGTGGTGGCACATCCCTGTAATCCCAGCTACTTGGGAGGCTGAGCCAGGAGAATCACCTGAACCCAGGAGGCAGAGGTTGTGGTGAGCCAAGATCACGCCACTGCACTCCAACCTGAGCAACAAGAGTAAAACTCCATCTCAATAAAAAAAGTACACAAGAAAAAAAAGCGCTATGAAAACAAACCAGAAGAAATGCCCACAAAGACTTTGGGTGTTAGAATTGCCAGATACAGACCAACCACATTATGCTAAAGAAATAAAAATCAAGTTTGAAAATATCAATAGAGAATTAGAAACTAAAATGTGATACAGCAGAATTTTAAAAGAACAAAACAGAAATTCCAAAACTGGCTAAAATTAAGAAATAGAGCTGGATGTGGAGGCTCACGCCTATAATCCCAGCACTTTGGAAGGCCAAGGTGGCTGGGTCACCTGAGGTCAGGAGTTTGAGACCAGCCTGGCCAACATGGTGAAACCCCATCTTTAAAAATAAATAAATAAATAAATAATTTTTAAAAAGTCAGCCGGGCGCGGTGGCTCAAGCCTGTAATCCCAGCACTTTGGGAGGCCGAGGCGGGTGGATCCCGAGGTCAAGAGATCGAGACCGTCCTGGTCAACATGGTGAAACCCCGTCTCTACTAAAACTACAAAAAATTAGCTGGGCATGGTGGTGCGTGCCTGTAATCCCAGCTACTCAGGAGGCTGAGGCAGGAGAATTGCCTGAACCCAGGAGGCGGAGGTTGCGGTGAGCCAAGATCGCGCCATTGCACTCCAGCCTGGGTAACATGAGTGAAACTCCGTCTCAAAAAAAAAAAAAAAAAAAAAAAATGTCAGATTGGCCAGTTTGGTGC
>NW_022436963.1:1492902-1614535 GCF_009761245.1 Sapajus apella
TTAGCTGGACATGGTGGCGTGTGCCTGTAATCCCAGCTACTCAGGAGGCTGAGGCAGGAGAATTGCCTGAACCCAGGAGGCGGAGGTTGCGGTGAGCCGAGGTCGCGCCATTGCACTCCAGCCTGGGTAACAAGAGTGAAACTCCGTCTCAAAAAAAAAATAAATAAAATAAAAAAATAAATAAAAATAAAAAGCTAATGATATAGAGGCAATATATGAAGAGATAATGGCTGATAATTTTCCAGAACTGATTAAAGAAACTGCTCCACACGTTAAAAGAAATCTAATGAATTCCAAGCAGAATTAGTGAAAAGAAATTCAGCCAGGCACAGTGGCTTGTGCCTGTAATCCCAGCACTTTGGGAGGCTGAGGTAGGCAGATCCTATGAGGTCAGGAGTTCGAGACCAGCCTGGCCAACATGGTGAAACCCTGTCTCCGCTTAAAGTACAAAACTAGCCAGGTGTGATGGCACATGCCTAGAGTCCCAGCTACTCGGGAGGCTGAGGCAGGAGAATCGCTTGAACCCAGAAGTGGAGGTTGCAGTGAGCTGAGATTATGCCACTGCACTCCAGCCTGGGCAACAGAACAAGACTCTCTCTCAAAAAAAAAGGTAAAAAGAAATTCATATTGGATATACTATACTAAAACTGCAGAAAGCCAAAATCAGAGAAAACTCTAAAGGCAACAAGAGTGGGAGGATAGTGTTCCAAAGTATTAAAGGAGCAACTGATAAACTAAAACTAGATAAGGGCTCGGTGTGGTGGCTCACACCTGTATTCCCAGCACTTTGAAAGGCTGAGGCAGGAGGGTCACTTTAGGCCAGGTTGCTTTAGACCAGCCTAGCCAACATAGCAAGACTCTGTCTCTAAAAACAACAATAAAATAAATCAGATGAAAAAAAGGTATACCATGCAGTCACCAAAAGAGAGCTGAAGTGGCTATACTAATAGCAGATAAAATGGACTTTAAATTAGACAAGATAGACTTTGAGTTAAAGTTACAAAAGACAAAGAAGGACAGTATATATTAACAAAAAATTCAATCCTGCAAGAAGAAAAAATTGTAAACTCCAGCCTGGATAACAGAGCACGATCCTGTTTCAAAAGAAAAAAAAAGTATTCCAAACAAAAACTTTATTTAAAAACACACAATTGGCCAGGTGTGGTGGCTCATCTCTGTAAACCCCGGCACTTTGGCAGGCTAAGGAGGGTGGATTGCTTGAGTACAGGAGTTCCAAACCAGCCTGGGCAGCATGATGAAACCCTGTCTCTACCAAAAAAAAAAAAAAAAAAAAAAAATTAGCTGGGTATGGTGACACACACCTATAGTCCCAGCTACTTGTGAAGCTGAGGCAAGAGGATAGCTTGAGTCCAGGAGGTCGAGGCTGCAGTGAGCAGAGATTGTACCACTGCAGACCAGCTTGGGCAAGAGAGTAGGACTCTGTCTCAAAAACAACAACAACAACAAAAACAAACCACACATACACACAATTAAAATATTCAACAATAATGTAGAAGTGGGAAGAGAGTGTTAATAGTCTAAGCTTTTTGAGTTGCCTGGGAAAATGAGAAAGGTGTTGATTAACCTTGAAATTGGTAAGTTAAGGCTATATACCTTAATTTCTAGAATAACCACTAAAAAATGGAAATGAGGGAGGAGGGAAGCTTGGGGAAAAAAATTGAAATGGGGTACATAACTTCCAAAGTAACCAAAGGAAAAATGGAGAGATACAGAATATTTAACCAATTCACACCAAGGCAAGAAAGGAGAGAATAAGATATAATAGGCAAGACAAAATAGAATAAACACAATAGATTGACTGTTCATTTCATCAGTAATTGCAACAATTTAAGTAGACTAAATGGTCCACTTAAATACAAAGATTATCGGACTGAATTTTTTTTTTTTTTTTTGAGACGGAGTTTCACTCTTGTTACCCAGGCTGGAGTGCAATGGCGCGACCTCGGCTCACCGCAACCTCCGCCTCCTGGGTTCAGGCAATTCTCCTGCCTCAGCCTCCTGAGTAGCTGGGATTACAGGCACGCGCCACCATGCCCAGCTAATTTTTTGTATTTTTAGTAGAGACGGGGTTTCACCATGTTGACCAGGATGGTCTTGATCGCTTGACCTCGTGATCCACCCGCCTCGGCCTCCCACAGGCTTGAGCCACCGCGCCCGGCCAGACTGAATTTTTTAAAAGTCCAACTAAATGCTGTTTTCCGAAGCTGGGCACAGTGACTCATGCCTGTAACTCTAGCACTTTTGGAGCCCAAGGTGGGTGGGTTCCTTGAGTCCACGGGTTCAAGACCAGCCTTGCCAACATACCAAGACCCCATCTCTACTAAAAAATAAAAATAAAAAATTAGTCTAGCATGGTGGTATGCACCCATAGTCTCAGCTACTTGGGAGTCTAAGATGGGAAAATCACCTCAGCCCAGGAGGTTGAAGCTACAGTAAGCCAAGATGGCACCACTGCACTGCAGCCTGGATAACAGAGTAAGACACTAACTCAAAATAAAATAAGATAAAGATCTTTAGGTCAGACTAAAGTAATATTTAAAATATAAAAAAAGGAGATAAATGCTGTTTTCAAGGGATACATGTAAAACACAAGCACACAGAAAAGTTTTAAAGTAAAAAGATAGGCAAGGCATAGGGGCTCACACCTGTAATCTTAGCATTTTGGGAGCCTGAGGAAGGTGGATCATCTGAGGTCAGGAGTTCAAGATCAGCCTAGCCAACATGGAGAAACCCTGTCTCTACTAAAAATACAAAAATTAGCCAGGTGTGGTGGTGCACACCTGCAATCCCGGCTACTCAGGAGGCTGAGGCAGGAGAATTGCTTGAACCTGGGAGGTGGAAGTTGCTGTGAGCCGAGATTGCACTACTGCACTCCAGCCTGTGTGACGGGAGCACGACTCCATCTCAAAAAAAATAATAATAATAAAATAAAGTAAAAGGATAAAAGAAAGCAGAGTAGGCAAACAGAAAATAAAGTACAGTACTCTTAGAGGCGAGCTTAATTTCTATTCTAACCAAACAGCAGTGGCTCCCTCAGCATGGGGTTCAGGCTGTCAGCAACAAAGCTTTGCAAGTAAGCCAGCAGCCATCAGGGTCATGCCTGCTTCTCTGCTTCCTAGGGCCTTTTGCCCCACAATCCCCGTGATTATTATCACCCACCATTCCCAGGTGTAACTCTGCCTTTATCTCTTCTGCTAGGAGCTCCAAACCAGCCTGTCCACATCAGCTAGGGGACTCAACAGAATAGCCCTACACGGTAAGCAGTACCCCTGGATAGGGGAGCATCTCCTTCCTTTCCCCTGTTAAACAGGTTTGCTGACGTGGCGAATATATTGGGGTCTGGCCAGTGAGATGACTCTGGGTAGAATAATTCCAAACCCTCAAGTAAGCCACAGCAAATCCTCTTGGGTAGCCAGAAGCCTACTAGGTTTCTATCTGGAAGAAATAAAGGGGCTTGTTGATGTGGTGAAAGCTCACCGTTGCCCGGGCGAACGGTTTTGAAATCACATCTGTTTGTATAGGTGATCAAGGAAGCATCTATCTTCACTTAGCCACCTCTGTCCCCTTCAGGCTTGGCTCAGCTAACACCTCTGCCAGAAAGCCTGTCTTGACCCACTTCTGCCCACGTCGGGAAGCTGCCGTGGGGCCTTGTTTAGGAAGGTTCTCGACATTTGTCTGGATTCTGGGGAAGGACCGCCTGGAGGCCTAACAGTTCACGGTCCTGAAGCGGTACCCGGGCAAGCACCGGGCCCAGACGCCGCAGTCACTCACCACTGCAGGTGGAAGGTGTGGCCGCAGTGGATGGCAGCCACATCGCGGGAGTGGTCAAAGAAGTCGGAGCAGATAGTGCACAGAGCACGGATAGGCATGCCGGCTGGACTCAAGGGGGCCCAGGTAACCAAGGAAACTGCTACAGATTCAGCTTCATGGACGCGTCCCCGCGCCTCCACTCGCTTCAAATTTGGCTCCGCTGCACGACTTCCTGGAGTGGGCCGGAAGTGACGACACAAAACTCAGAGCGGAGCCTGAATACTTTGTCTGGATTGGACAAGCCCTCGGAGGGCGGAACCAAGGACGAGGCTTAGCGGCCCAGAGGCCGTAGAGAATCCTGGGCGGAGCGCAGGGGCTCTGCGGCGTCTTCTGGGAGGGCGGACTCGACCGGCCACTTGAGAGCGCAGCGTTATATCAAGGCAGGAAGCAGCGAGACTGCCTCCTGGATCCTTTTCCAGGGAAAGGCAGCGTGTTGTGGTCCCAAACCAGAGCTGGCGCGAGGCAGGCTGGGTCAAGGGAGAGAAAACGACAGCCGCAAGGGAATAGAACGATGGTCCCGACGAGTCCTTTGAGCTCTGGACAGTGCTGGACCGTGCGCTGTGGTCTATAGTTCCCACAGACCAAAATACTCTACCCTTCCAGTCCTCAGTTTCGGGCAATTCTGAAAAGATGGACACATAGGTCCCAGTCCCTCAGGTAACCCCAAACCAACCTCGGCTTCATCCAAGTAAGACATGACTATCTTTGAGTTTGGTACACTCGGGCCAGTACCCTGACTTTCGCTCTTAGCTCCAAGGAGGATCAGTTATGCTTGGGACTGTAGTAGGGTTGGAATTTTAGAGGCCCAGTTGCTTCAAAGACTAAGTACTAACAAACCCTTTTTATTTATTTTTATTATTTTTTATTTATTTAGTTTTTTTTGAGACAGTTTCGCTGGAGTGTACCAGGCTGGAGTGCAATGGTGCGATCTCGGCTCACCGCAACCTCCGCTTCCCGGGTTCAAGCGGGTCTCCTGCCTCAGCCTCCCGAGTAGCTGGGATTACAGGCATGTGCCCAGCGAATTTTGTATTTTAGTAGAGGCAGATTTCTCCATGTTGGTCAGGCTGGCCTGGAACTCCTGACCTCAGGTGATCCACCTGCCTTGGCCTCCCAAAGTGCTGGGATTACAGATGTGAGCCACTGCACCTGACCAAACCCTTTTTATTATTCTCACATCATAGAAGTTATCTTTGAGGGGCTTATCCCTAAGGTTCCCTCAGAGAGCAGCATCCCTGATGAGTTAGTTCATCCAGGACCACCTGGGCTGGAGTAAGTCAACTTTTGGGTTTTTAGGCTTAGTATTTGTGGCAATGTTACTGCCTCCACCCAGAAGAAACCTTATGCAGAGCCCCATAATATAAAGCTGATCTGCTCCAGCTGAAATAGACCCAGAGTGAGATTTCATTTGGGGCCTATGTGGAAAGCACAGGTGCTCACAGGAAGAAGGACTCAACACAGAGCAGCATAGAACCTTTATGCATTGCTCACCCTACACCCTCTCCCCTGCTCAGGGAAGCTATCTTTGGCTATGAGCAGGGTCTGTCCTTGTGGTGCTGACCCTGGGTAGATTCCAGCTCTATACCTAAATCAAGAGTAAGGCTCCTTGGTCAACGGGAGTCAAAATAGCAGCCCTTACTTTGAGCTCTCAGCCCAGGTATTCCTTGGTCCAAATGCAGCCCAACACCTACTACCCACATGGATTTCTAGATTCCAGAGGACCCTCCCACCACCACCATTGAGGAATACTGTGGTGAGGATGATCTTCACTCTCAGCCCAAGAAATCCACAGGGCACTGAACACCAGCCACTACTTGTGAACCTGCTCCCAGCTTCTCCCCTTCCCACTGCTTTCCAGGGGCTCCTCCCCAGTAGGACAGAGGAAGCAAAGGCGAGAGGGTGGCCAGAGGCTTTGCAGGGTGATGTTTATTTGCCAGGTTCAGCAGGCACACAGTTAACCCACCGACCTTCACACACCAGAGCAGACCCATAGGCATGCAGGGAGAAGGGCAGGACCACCACGGAGTGCCGAGCAAGGGCGAGGACCAATGTGGTTGCCTGTCCAGGCTGTGATAGGGTCTGACAAAGGGCATCTGTCAGGATCCTCCCTCAGGAAACTGGGGAGTTTAACTCTACTTCCTCATCCCAGCAAAAGCAACTCAATGTGGCTCTGAGGCACCTGGGCCTCTGATAGAAGTGAGCTGTAGAAATAGAGGGAGTTCCTCTTCATTTCATTGTTGAAGGGCAGAAAATCTGCCCCTGTAAAGGGCAAACCCCTAAATCAGATTATGGGGTACTGCCATACAGCAAGCCCCCTAGTGTGGAGAGGACTTGTGGGCTGAGATTGTAGAGGGTGGGCATCTAGGAAGAGCAAGGGGATATCAGCCCTCCCTGTTTGGCCCAGGGTAAGGACCCAGTTAGGCTGGGACACTGGGTGCTGGGCTTGTACTCTGCCCTTCCAGGTCTCATTGCCACATTCTAATTGTTCCTCCTTTCCCTTAGAGGCTTATGATGTTCAGCATACAAGGCAGCCCACTGCAGGACTCAGAAGGGCAGGAAATAACACAAGGGTCTTAGGAGGGACAAAGATGGAAGCTTCTGCCCTCCTACTCATTCTCTTCCACTTCTGAGGACCCCCACAGCTAGTGAGCAGTGCCCCCCAGCCATGTGCCCAGTCTGGACTTAAACATATTCCCCTACCTTTCTGCATCCTCTATACCAGCCTGTATCCGCTCCTAGAGCAGCCCACACACCACAGGCACACACCTTCATGTGCAGGAGCCTAAGACCGCTGACAGGGCCTCGCTGGAGGACCAGCTCTCAGGGCAAGGCCACCCAAGTTTAGGGCCTGGGAGAGTGTGGGACCTGTAGGGCCTGCCTGGGGGAATGGTGAGGCAAGAAGGGAAGGGGAAGGAGAGCAGGAGCCTCCTGAGTATCCCTAGAGCAGCATCCCACAAGGAACAGAAACTGGTGAAGCTAGCAAAAGACAGAAAAGCCACAAGGAATCCATGCAGGGGCTGGGGCCGGCCCTGCCTCTGGCCTGCCCACCACTCACACACGTACACACAGGAGACGAGACTGCTCTCCCGTGACCCCTAGGTATGCCCCACTGGGATGTGGGGGCATGGGGGAGCGAGGGCATCATGCCAGTAACTCTATGTACAAGAAGCCCCTCATCCACTCTCCCACCCTCCTGCCCATCCCCCGCCCCCCCTCACCAGGCTGCCTACTCAGCTGGTCTCCTCCCTTTGAGACTCCTGGGCATAACCAGCAGCCTCTTCCCCTTTACTGGAGGGTGGAGCCTGGCCTGTGGCGCCCTCTGGGGCTGTGCTGTCCGGCTGGGCCATAGCCGGCTCAGGGGTGGCAGCTGCCTTGGTGGCCAGTGTGGCACTGCTTTGGGTGGTGGGCACAGTGCTCTCTTCTGTGGCTGGTGTGGCTCTCCCATCAATGGCTGGAGTAGCGCTCCTGTCAGTGGCTGGGGTGACACTCCCATCAGTGGCTGGGGTGATGCTTCCATCAGTGGCTGGGGTGACACTGCCATCAGTGGCACTTCCATCTGTGGCTGGGGTGGCACTACGGTCTGCGGGGGCCACATTATCACTCTTTGCAGCATGAGCAGCATCACCCTCAGGGGCTGAGGTAGCTCCACTCACAGCTGCAGCTGTGGCCCCACCTGTAGCCCCAGGGGTTGCAGTGTCTGCGGCTGAGGTTGACTGGGCTGCAGCCATGCTGGACTGCTCTGGCGCTCGGAGCCGTTTCATGAGGGTGGTCACTCGGACAGCCTTCTGAAAGGAGCACAGTGGAGAAAGGCTAAGAGTAAGGCTTGCTGGATCCATTGCTTGGCAGTGACCAAACCAAACTCCTTCCATAGCACCCCTGGCCGCCTCCAACCACCCAAGGGCCAAATACCCAGCTGCTGAGCACTCCTACTTAAGGTAATGACAGTGGCTACACCCACACCTGATGGCCTGAGAAAAGCTTGTGTGTGGCTGCAGGGGTGTGATGCAGGCAACAAGCTTGAGTACCAGAAGGAATACTTGGGATAGAGCCAAGAAGAGTGCCATCCAAGCCTTACCTTCCACTTGGCCCTTGCAAAGTTCTTTTCAATCTGGGCACAGACACCATCCTTGATGTTCTTATCAGAAGCAGCATTGCCAGAAATCCTGGAAAGGGTGCAAGTGTGTCTGGATCTGAGAGGATGAGCCTTTGTGGAGACTCTGCCTACCTCTTACATGTGGCACCCAGGGACTACCAGGTAGAATCTCTGGGCGGGCCTGAGCTCTAGGTGCCTGTATCCCCTCAAGGCCTCAAAAATGGGGCTGCTAGGTGTAAGGAGGACTCTGGCCTCTCCCACCCTCCCCTAGGCCCTGCTCACCACTCATGGGAGATGGCCTCTTCTGCAGTGATCCGCTGGTCTTGCTCCACCTCCATCAGCCTTGTGACCAGGTCTTTGGCTGTGGACAAAACCAAGGAGGGGCTAGGCATGGGCACCTCATCTCAATGTCTAGAGGTGATGAATGGGCTAGGGGACGGAGGCATAATCCCACAGAGAAAGCTGAGAGCAGGAACCCTACCCACTGCCATGCACTCTACCAAGTGCTGGGCAGGCACCTCCTCACCTGCTTGCGAAATATCATCCCAATATGGAGAGTCAAACTCATAGTCACCAGCCAGGATCTTGCGGAAGAGATTCTTATCATGGTTCTCATAGTCATCTTCTTCCACCTCCTCATAGAAAGGTGGGTTGCCTGAAAGCCTGCATGGGGGAAGGGTCACACAGAAAGGCCACAGACACACACTCCCACCCCATCTGACTGCAAGTCTGCCTGTCCATCTGTCCACTCACAGGATGTACATGATGACTCCAATGGCCCAGCAGTCCACAGGGCGTCCATACCGCTGCCGGCCTACCACCTCCGGGGCTACAAACACAGCACCCATCTGCTGGTCAGTATCAGGCCTAGCCAGGTCCAGTACCATCCAAAACCACTTCTTGAGATAAGTACATTTTCCCCCTGCTCAGAGCAGCTCCCTGAAGGCTGCCCCCCATTCTCCTCCTGCCCCTGCCCCTGCCCCACCCCCTGCTTGCCCAGATACTCGGGGGTCCCACAGGGCTCCTTGATGAGGCCATTTTCTAGCTTAGCCAGATGGAAGTCACTGATGACAATCTTCGAGTTTTTCAGCCGGTTGTAGTAAACAAGGTTCTCCAGCTGTGGTGTGAGAATAGCATGTGAGTGAGCAGAAGACACCATGAGGGCCTCAGAGGCTAGACCAAGGCCCCAAGGTACTGCCCACCCCAGCCCCAGCCCAGCTGCCAACTGGCCCTTTGACTCTGGCTCTGGCCTCACCTTGAGGTTCCTGTGCACGATCTTGAGTGAGTGCAAGTAGGCCACGGCCTCCAGGACCTGCCGTACCACGTTGCTCGTGTCTCGCTCCGAGTAGTAGCCCTGGTCCAGGATCCAGTCAAACACCTCCCTCCCCGTGGCCCTGAGGGACACCAGCCCCTGAGCCCGGCGTGGGCGGAATTGGGGGTGGGGCAGGAGCACTTGGGTGAGCTGCCTACGCCAGGCAGCTGGCTGAGCAAGGCACAGGGACCCAGGACCCCAAGGGTCCAGAAAAGGAGGTCTCCTTAGCTGCAGAGGGTGGGACAGGTGAAGGCCCTGGGCACTGGGGAATCTTGGGACCCCAGACCCACACTCACAGCTCCAGGAAGATGAAATACTCCTTGCGGGTCACAAACACATCCACCAGTTGCAGGATGTTGGGATGCTTCACCCTGGCGACGGGGAGGGGAGACAGTAGTTAGAGCTGGATGAACCCCTGGGAGAGACTCTGGTTGCCACAGTAGCCACCGCAGCCTAACTGGTCAGAGGCTGGGACCACCTGAGGCCGCTTGCCCTCTAAGCCCTTCCCTCTTGCCTCCCACACCTCCCCAACCCCAGGCCTCAAACTCACATCTTGAGGATGCCTATCTCATTCTTGGCAGCTTTCCGCACCTTGCGGCCGTCCCGCTTCTGGAACTTCTTGCAGGTATGCAGCTTGCCTGTTGTCTTGTCCTTGGCCCGGAAGATTTCACAGAACTCCTCACTGAAGCCAACAGGCACCCACTCAGCCCTGGCCTTAGCGTCAGCTGCACTCCACTCCCACTTCCCTAGCCCTTGCCCACCAGCCCACCCAGCCCTGCCTGACAGGCCCAGCACTCACGTCTTGATGACCTGTCCCAAATCATATCTGTCAGTCACTTCTGACGGCTGGTTATAGTTCTTCTTGTCGCCCAGAGTCACACACCCAAACGGCATTGCCGGGCTCTAACCTGCAGGCACAAGGGGATCTGGCTTAACTATACTACTCTCCAGTTCCCCACAACATAGGGGCTGCCTTTGGGAGACCCCAACCTGGCTAAGGCCAAACCAGGAGCTAGAGAATAGGCAGACTCAGATCCTACCCCTGCTTTTCTGGCCATACATCCAGCTACTCAGCTTGGCTGCCTGAACTACAACAGCCCACATATGAAAATATATTAAACTGATATATAAGGGAATAGTTTTGCATTCTATACATTTTTAAAAGAGTAATACATTTTAATCAAACAGCTAATTTAAATTTCAGCTATTTCACAGATTAAGGGGGCTATAATCACCCACCCACCTGCTAGTCATCTCTGAAGGTGTAGAGCTAACAAGTGTTATTGAAGGTATGAAGAATGTGAGCACTGCTAGGAGAGGGCAATCTCCCCTTTGTAAAGCAGTTTGGTAAAACCACTAAAGTCAAACAAACATACCCTGTAAACCAGTAATTACACTCCTAATACATGCCTACAGAAGTGCACACATTCGTGCATCAGGACAGTCATACAAGACTGCTCATAGTGGCCATATACATAATTGCCAAAAATTGAAGACAGACCAAATACCACCACTGACAGGATGTATTGTGGTAGAGTCACACAATGGAATATTATACAGCAATAGAAAAAAAGAGCTTCAGCTATACCCAGCCACATGGTGACTCTTACACAGTGTTAAGTGCAAAAAAACACAAAAGATTACATATAGTATGAGTCTATTGATAGAGAGTTCAAATAGGCAGAACAAACCCGTACTGGGGATACAAACACAGCAGTAGAGCTATAAAGAAAAGCTAGGAAATAAGCAGAGTCAGATAATAGTCCCTTCTAAGAGAAAAGGAGGGGTTATGATTGAATTAGGACACATGGGGGGATTCTGGAAGACCTATTTCTTTTCTTTCTTGCTTGCTTGCTTTCTTTTTTTAGAGACAGGTATCGCTATGTTGCCCAGGCTGGAGTGCAGTGGCTATTCACGGGCACCAAGCCCACTACTGATTAGCACAGGAGTTTTGAACTGCTTTGTTTCTGACCTGGGTTGTTTCACCCCTGCTTAGGCAGCCTGATGATCTCCAGGTCCCGGGAAGTCACCATACTAACACCAAACTGGGTGTAGACACCCAACTGGCATAGCACGCTACAGCCCAGAACTCCTAAACTCAAACGATCTTCCCGCCGCAGCTGGGATTACAAGCACCCACACTATGCCCAGCTGTTCTGTCACCCAGGCTGGAATGCAGTGGCACGATCACAGCTCACTGCAGCCTCAACCTCCTGGGCTCAAGCGATCCTTCCACCTCAGCATCCTGAGTAGCTAGGACCGAACCACAGGTGCACACCATCACATCTGGCTAATTAAAAAAAATTTTTTTGTAGATACAGGATCTTATTATGTTTCCCAGGCTGTTCTCGAACTCCTGGGCTCAAGTGATCCTCCCACCTCAGCTTCCCAAAGTGCTGGGATTACAGGCATGACCCACCATGCCTGGCTTGGGTAGAATTTTTAAAAGTTTACATATTGAGGTACATTCACAAACTCTTTTCTGAAAGAATACTGAAGGAAATAAGAGTTTTCTGTCTTGGGCAAATAACTGTGTGTGTCAAAAAGGCAGACATATCTTTTGTTTATTAATTTTCTGTTCAAGTTTTTACTATTTTATTGTAATGACTTTGATGGATTTAGTAAATACTACACTCAGGCACAGTGCTTGGGTGATTCCTCAGAAGGACAGTCTGGGTGGAGAGGGAAGGTAAAGCTTTGGAGGCAGCATTAGGACTCAGAGGGAAGGATTTGCCAGGAGGCATGCAGGTATACTGGTCAGAAAGAGCAAGACAAGCCTGATCCTGGCCCCAGCTTTCAGCTGTGCATATGCATTTATGCCCACTGGGGCCCACAGGGGACCTGGGTTGTCAGGTCCAGGTGCAAGGCCCTCAAATAGAACAGATACAGCTGGCTCAGTGAGCTCTAGGCACTCTTTCCACCTGGGGCACGGTGTCCCAGAGGTCTGCAATCCTGCCAATTACAGCCCAATCCTCATCTGTAGTACTGGGTAGGCTGGCGCCAGTGTCCAAAGGAAAAGGCACTCATTAGCCCATGTTCAAAGGTGGGGGTTGGGGATTAGTGACTAGGCTTCACAGATCTGACCCCAGGGTGTACCTCCATAATGCCTGGTCGGTGTGACACTGGGGCTATAGCAAACTCTGCACTGGGTCTGCACTGAAATTGCTCTGCCTCTGCTGACTGTGCATATTTTCCCTCCATGCCAATTAGCACTTGCTATGTGCAGGGCCTAAGCTAGGGCCTGGGGGTACCTAGATGCTCCCCCACCTGAAGGCACTCACAGTCTCAGGGTAGTGGAGAAGGGAGGAGGCAGGTTGGCAAGATGAACTCTGCCAGCCAGAGTCAAAGACCAGGACCCAAACAGCCCCATGGCCAACCCTGGGTGCTATTTGTTTCCTCCCAGGCAGAAGCCAGCCAACCAGGCTGTGATTCCCAGGAGTCACAGTCCTGGAAATTCTCCCTCAGCTTTCCTCTCAGCATTAGGGAACAAACTATCATTCCTTCATCTGGGTTGCTTGGGCTCAGGGAATACAAACACATTTCATCAGCGTTATTCCAGCCAGGGTTTAAGCCGTCTTGTGAGGCACAGCAGAGGCAAATGAGAGGCTTTGAAGATCGTCACTGACTGCATGTCTGCCACCATGGCCACAACCCTGCATCTCCTCCACTGGGGAGAAGCATGCGGCCAGAATCCCATCCTCACAGCTGAGAGCAGAGGCATAGCCAGTTACCAATGCTGGCCACACATCTTCACGCCATAACATCTGCAGGAGGGGGCCTGCAACAGTCCTCTCATCAACTCTAATAGGCAGCGATTCCCCTCCCAGGCTGGAGTCTGAGGGCTGTGTACTGGGCAGGAGGGTGGTACCTTAGCCTGCAGTCTCCCAAGAGGGCTGGGAGGGACCTGTGCCCCAGCTTGGTTGCTTTGCTTACACCATTCCCTCTGGCAAGAGTGCCCTTCCCCCAAAAGCCTCCCGTCAGATTCCTATTTGTCACGGCAGAGTTATTTATAACATTAAAAAAATTCAGCAACAGTACCTAAATGTCCAACAACAGGTGACTCGCCAGCTCAACTGTGTCCACTCAATGGTATGAAGTGTGGGCACTGGCAAGCGCTCTGCCCACCTTGGCCTTCCTGTGGAGCAGCTGCCACATGAGCGAGATGCTGAGAGCAGAATTCAATCTCTTCTTTGATTGTGATTTCTGAGATTATAAGGTGGTTTGTGCAACACACTGTCCAAAACAATCCTGATCCTCCAAGGCCAGACTCAAAATGGCCCTTTTCTGAGATACTTTCCACAACCTCCATGCTCCACCCCCCACCCCACTCCAACGGCTCCCAGCTCTGCCAGCGTGGCGTGGGTGGGAGGTTTTGTGCATGCCTGTCCCTGATCCTGGCCCCACCTTTCAGCTCTGCATATGCATTCATGCCTACTGGGGCCCAGGGCTCGTCATGGGGATCTGTCTCTACCACAGAAAGCTGGGCCTCCACCCGTAATGTCAGCCTAGAGCCATGTCCTGCAACCTCAAGACTGAGATGGCAACAGATCTGTCTCCCCTGCCCCCTACTATGGCTGCCCAGATTTCAGCCAGTCACTCCTCCTCCTCCACACCAGTCTAACTACACTGGCGTGGGGCACCAGACTTGGCCCCAGGGCAAAGAGAGGAGAAAAAGGGGACTGGCTTTCAATTAGCACTTGGGTCCCTTCTCCCACACCCATTCCATCATCTGCTATCCACTGTTGCTCCCTGGGAGGCTTCAGGTGCATTCACCAAGCCCTGGGCATCTGCCTGCAACAAAGGAAACCTGGGAGGAACAGCCAAGGGACAGCTCTCAGAAAGGTAGGAGGCCAGGCAGAAGGGGTTTGCATTTCTTATCCTCATGGCCCAGACCCAACACCCAACAATGGGAAGTTCTCCTCTCAGCAACACAGGACTCGAGCCCTCCTCAGGTACATGTTTGGCCATGGAAGGGCACAGGAGCCCCACAACAGCCATTTCCCTGGAGACATAGCTCCCTCCACTCTCTGCAGAGGAACTGAACGGTGTGCACCATCGGCTGCCCAAAGGGAGCTTGGGGGGAATGCAGACCCTGGTGCTGCCATTGCCCTCCATCTGGCTCTCAGGGAGCCTGAGGGCCAAGCACTCTCCAGTTATTGCCTGCTCCCAGGGCTTGACCACCGGGCTCAGGGAATTGAGCCCATGGCAATCCTGAGGTATCCTCTGTTGGTGCCCTGGTGAAAAAAGGTACTTGCAGTAAATCTAGGGAGGCCAAGAGGGGCCCAAGAGGCGTCCAGCTGCCTCTCAACAACTGTAGGCAACACCTCCCAATTTAGTGGCAGCTGTGAACACCAGCCTGCAAGCACCCCCTCCTCTCTGCTGCTCTATTCTCTCAAGGACTGGGGCTGGGTTTCCTGCTGCAATGAACATGCCAAAGCCCAAGTCCTACCTAACTCACAGCTGATGTCACCCACAGGACCAGGGGAGCTGAAGACCTTACTCAAAGTCTGTCAGGAGGCAGGGCAGAGGTTCTAGACCACCATCCAATTGCTTCAGGGGACCAGTCAAGAGGCTGCCTTGACTGAGCCTCAGACTCCAGCTAAATCATGGTAGAAATTCCTACAGCTGAATTTTGCCTATCTAATGAGGGAGTATCGGGGGGAGGTCTTTCCAGTCTTGGGGGTGGGCATGCAGTCCAGTGCTATATCCTGAAAGTTTAGCTCTCAACATGCAGGCAGAGTCAAAGGCCAACTGTCTCCTCCCAAGCACTCGGGGTCCCAATCTCTGAACCCCTAAAGGAGAATCCACTGGAGGCTCTGCTTCCCAGTGGGTGGAGGAGGGGAAATGCAGAGGAAGGCACTAGAGTAAAGGGTTGCTATGGTGATGGAAGTTTTAAAACAAGGGGAGGGGGAGGGGAGATGTGTTGGTTAGGTCCCTTCTTCAAGAATTTCCTGAGACTTTAGCCTGGCTTCTTCTTCAAGGTTCTGTGACCCAGGTCCCCATCGAGAAAGGGGAGGTGGGGAGACTGAGAGAATTTAGAAAAAAAGAGAATGGGGCAGAGACACAGAAAGACAAAGAACCTGTGATGGAAAAGGAGCAAGGAAATGACAAAATAAAAGGGACACAGGCACAAAGGGCAGGAAAGGGTAGGTGGACGGGAGTTCTGAAGGGGGCGGAAGGGGGCCCAGCAGAGCCCTAAGGCCTCCGTGGCAATGTGCTCTAAATCCCTGGGCCAGGAGCTATCCATGGTACCTGAACCTTTGAGACTGCACCCTCCAGTATCCCCCAAATATACACTTAACTCAACGTAGGAAGCACAGCCAAAAGAAGGCCAGCTCCTTAGAGCATCTTGGTGGGGAAGAGCCCAGCTGCTAGAGCTCCCCCAGTCAGGACAGTTCCCAGCCCCTCTCTCTGCCATCACAGCAGCTTAGGTATGGCAAGTCCAACATGTTGAAGGCAGACGCATAGGGGGATGGAAATGAGGCTCGGATGCCTGGCTGCTTCCCTTTATAGTCCCTCTTCTCAGTTGGCCCAGCTGTACCTAGACCCTCCCAGCCAACCCCTCCCCCTACCTGCTATCCTCTCCAGGCTTTCGGTCCCCAGAGCCCCTCTTACAGCTCTGCTTAATCCCCTCTCTCCACCCACCACCCCCCCAACAGCAGATCCTGCCATGAGTGCCAGAAACGGCATTATAAGCAACCCAGAAACAGGGTAACAACTGCACAGCCCTTCTCCTCTCCATGCCTCAGTTTCCCCGAATAGAAACCATGGAATCTGGCCTTCTCCCAGGGCAGAGGACTGCTTGCCTGCCTGTGAGTGGTGGCTAGGGCATGGGGCTGGAGAATAAGGTCATCAGAGATATGTGAACAGCCAACCTAGGAGTGCACCTGGGGGGTCCACACCAAATGCTGTATTAGAAAAGGGAAACCTTTGCCCCACCCTGAAAACCAGCCTGATTCTGAGGGGAGTGGAGACACCAATTTCCCAGTTGAGGAAACTAAGGCTCAGAAGTCGCTGAAGCTGCCAAGAATCAACTCTGAGGCTGGGGGAGAACACCAGGTCTCTGAAGGTAGTCCTGGGGGCTCAAAGCCTGAGGTTGGGGGTAAGGCGAGTACAGCACAGGGACTGGACTACTGCAGACTCTAAGCTTTTAGTGTGGGACAGAAGGCCCTGATCCTTAGGAAGAAACCTAGTGGAGCAGGCTCTGCCTGGGAGGTGCGGACAAAAGCAATTTGGCAGAGCTATGCGGGGAGGGGGCTGGGGCTCAAGAGCCCAGGGTCTCTGCCAGACAGTACAAGCTGGGGAAGGCAGAAGCTTACGCTGTCACTATCCCTGCCACCTCCAGCCAGGGGCCCTGCTCCCCACCGTGGTGCCACCCTGACCCCCTTCCCATGTGCTGCTGGCTCGCCCCCGCTGGCACAGCAACACACATGCGGAAAGCACACGTGTGAGCACTAAGCCCCGCACCTCCCAGCAGGAGCATGTGCGCCCCCACCCCCACCCCCACCGTGCACGTGGGTCCGTGCACTGGACCCCCGGCTGGTCCCCAGGTGAAGGCTCAGAAGCTGAATTTTGGCTGGGGGCTGCTGGTCCCCAGGGGCTTGGAGCCTCCTCCCCCACCCCGCGGCAGCCCCGCCCAGCCCCCTCCGGGTTGTCGCCCATAAAGAACTCTCCGTTGTCATGGAAATTAGTGACTGCTAAGCAGGAGGGAAGGGGCCCGGGGACAGTTGGGAGGGGCTGGAGGCGGCTCTGGGAACGGGGAGGGACGTCTCAGCTCTCGGCCCCTACCCTCACAGGGGACCACGAATCTTCGAGGGTTAATCTTTTCATAATTCTAAGCCGCAGAGGCTTCCCCCTGGGACCCCCAAGCCGTTAGAGGTAACGGGGAACTTTAGCCCGACCCCGCACTCCGTCCCCCAGATCTGCAAAGCCCGCGCGCTCTGACCCGGCCAGGACCTCGAGACCTCGCTGCGCCCCCGCGCTCTCTGCATCCCGAACCTCGAGCCAGGGAAACAATCCCCCAAGGCCCCCCAACGTGCATTCGGGAAGCGCCCCCCGCCCGGCCCGCCCCGCACCTGCAGCGCCGGTTGGTCACAGGGAGGAAGTGATCGCGGGCTCAGCGGGGCGCCGAGGGCTCCGGGGACAGCGGGCAGAATCCGCTCCGAGCACGCGGGGCAGACGCGGCGCCAGATGCAGCCGCTTCGGCTAGCGAACCTCCAGCATCGCCAGCCGCTTGCCGGCACCCGATTCGCACCCCGGGCCGGGGGCGGGCTGGGGGCGGGGCCTCCCAACCGGCCCCGCCCCGACCCTGGCGGAGCCTTAAGGGCAGAATCCCACTGGAGAGCAGGCGCGCGCGGGATGGCACTCGTGCTGGGAGCACTGGCCTGCTTAGCCCTGGACAAGGTCCTCAACGGCTCCCTTCGGCCCTCAGACTGAGGCCGGAGGAAGCCTCCTATGCCCAATGTAAGGGTGGGGAGTGAAGAGTTAGGGGAAAGCCTGAGCCCTGGAGTTGCGTAGGATCGCTTGCCAGCCATTAGTCTCTAGAGACCCGGGCTTCGCCCAGCTTCCCGAACCCGACCCAAAAGGCAGGACCCGCTTAGAAAAACCAGATGGGCAGTCGGGCTAGGGCAGGCTCCCCTGCAGACTAGCATCCTCTAGCTAGGAGCAGTAAACACACAGAGGTATGTGTTTGCAAGTAGTCAGTGTGTAAACAGTGAGGGCCCTAGACTCTGGTAGCAGTCTCCTATCCCACCCCACCCCCAACTCCTGCAAGGCCTCTGGTCTTTCCCAACCATAAGTCCCAGCCAGGGTGTCTGGCAGAGTCAGCCCCCTCCTGTGTGACACCAAATTTCCCAAACTATAAAAGTGACCTGTAACATGGTGTGGCCTCTGCTTTCTTTTCAGTCTAATCACTCTAAAACACTTCCTTTTTTTTTTTTTTTTTTTTTTTAAAACACTTCCTGAGTAGCCTCACTCTAGGGGGCCTGGCCTGGGATATGGGGACACAGGAGAACTGTGGCACCAAGGTATCCCAACTGGCTTGGGCCCTGATAGGAAGGAGGAGGCTCAGAACCACCAGGAGGAAGCTTTGAAGCAAGTCCTTGGTCATTTCTCTGTCCCTTGTCAGTGAGGCTCATGGACCCAAAGCCAGCTCCATGCCATTCAAGCCCTGAGGACCATCTAAGGCCAGTATATGAAAGCCAGACTCAGGCCTCTCAGTGTCTGGAGCTGGGCTCTATCTTGCCCCTCTCTTCCCAGTGAGCCTACCGATCCTGCTGCAGGAGAGGGCGTTGGGGTCACCCCTAAACACTCAGCCATCTTGAGGCTCCCCTGCATGGCCACCCATGGCTGATAACAGGAGGGACTGCTGGGGTTGGGGCTCGGACTGGAAGGCTAACTTAGGAAATAACTGCCTCAGACAAGGTTCTTCAAAATATTCCTCCAGAGGGGGTACTGAGCCCTTCACATTCCTCCCTGGTTTGGGGTTACCTCCTCCAGGCCAGTCTGTGCCGCTTCTGGGGTCACTGGGCTCTGAGTGGTCTCGGGTTATGGCACCCAGCCCACACTGGGTAGGAATCTCCTGGCAGGCTGGGTATCTGCAAGGCAGAACCCATTTCTCATCTCAGTATGCTCGGCTGATGTCTGCAGAATGAATGAATGGCCTGGCACTGAGTCCTTCCTGCCATCTGTCCACTATTCTTGAAACAATGGGTCTCTGAGTTTTATGGTGTAGCTAACCTGTGGCTTGCTGACCCTACACATGCCACACACGTGTTTTCTGTCTTTTCTGAGGGTCATGGCTATCCAATCATGGGGGTCAAAGAGAAGCTGGAATGGGGATTTTTAGGCAGAGGAAGAGGTAGCTCCCTAGCGCCCTGCCTGCTGCTGGCAGTACTCCACCTCTTCTTGGTCCTATGCACGCTCTGTGCATGTGGGTGAGAGCACGTGGCAGGGTGTGTATGCACACGTGTACGTGTGTGTATGCTCTCTTTTGCTGAGGGAGATGCAACAGCACAGTGTATGCAATGGTGCCCAGGGGCACGTGTGTCTGCATTCTTTGTGCACCCAGGCATGCTTGCTGGCACGTGTGTGTGGACGCTATAGCTGGTCCCTGGATTTGTCAGTCCCCTTCCTGCCTGACACAAGTCTCAGAATTGTAGAGGCTGAATCAGGCTTTGAGAGCCGGACATGGGAAGGGGGCTGGACCATGTCCAGGGACCGGCAGGATCTGTGCTGACCCTACATCATTGGCTGTTTTCAGGCTCCCCACCAGAGCAGCCACTTGATCTCAGGTATATGTGAAGACAGACAAGTATTTGCCATTTGTGGAGGACAATCTGAAGACAAGAACCCAGGGTTAGGATTGAGCCATGGCTTATCCCTCAGCTCCCAGGTGGGGTAGGACTGACTTCAGTGTTTTGGCTTCAACCTCCAGCTGCCTTCAAGGCAGGCAATAGTAACACCAGCTGAATGCCATCCTCTTAGCTCTTCCAGGGCAGGGACTGGACCAATGCTGAGCTTTGTTCTTACTTCCACTATTCAAAGCCAGATGGGGTCAGGGGACATGATTTCTCACCACTCCACTGGCCAGAGGGATGGCAGGAGGCCCTTCCGCATAGAGCAGAGTTTGGAACAAGAGCAGAGGCAATTGAGATTGGCATTGTCTAGTAGCCTTTATGAGGATCCCCCTAAGGAGGCCTGTACCCTGGAGGGTAACAGCTGCTTGGGTTGGGAGGCTGAGGAGGAGAAGAGGCCCTAAGTTCATAGTTCTGGCTCCCATCAAAGCTAGAAAGTCAGAGGGGCAGAATAAGATGTGAGCCTCGGTATCCACAGAGCCTCATCCCCCAGCTCAGGTTGAGCCACTTACCCAGGATCCAGGACTTATCTGCGCCCCCAACTCCCTGCCCTAGGGTACCAAAGGGCAGCAATCCCATGACCTTAGATTCTAGCTGACTGACAGAAGTCCCTGCTAACCCTGCATAGAGCTCCAGTAAAGGTTCAGACTCTAGGAGGTACCTAGATTAGCAGGACAGCTCCCCAAGAAGCCCAGACTCTGACAGAACCCTCCCACCCAGGCCCCCAGCCATCTTTGATACTGCTTGACTGTTGTCCATGTTGCTTGGCTTCAGCCCCCAGAAGGGGGCCCACAATGGAGGAGGGCAAACAGTCTTTTCCTCCGGAGCCAGGGGAGGGGGCTGCCCCCCGCCCCCCACCTTGTGACTCACTCCAGGCTGTGTGGGTTATTACATTATGTTTGAAATTGCCATGGCAACAAGCTGGCAATCAAGGGTAATTGCACTTGTTGTCAGGGCAACGGGGCAAAACCCACAGCAGCCACTCTCTGTGTTTGCCCTTGGGGTGCAGTAAAGGTCAGGCCGGATCAGAGCCAATGCCAGTCAAGGGGCTCCAGGGCTGACTAGAAAGGATAGGTTGCCAAGGCCCATGGAGTTCTGAAGTGCAGAGACAGAGCATGCCTTGGGAGAGCCAGGGCCCCCATCCATGACCTCATGCCTGGAGTCCTGCTTTTCCCACACCACCCTGTGCTGGAAACATGCCATGGCACTTAAAGCAAGCAGAACCAGAACTTTTATGTGCTCACAGCTGGTACTTATAGATAGCCCATGGGCCCTCTTCCTCATACTCCCGGCGGCTGAGCCACAGGCTCTGGAAGGAGTTCCGGGATGCCATGATGGAGCCCCCAAGCCAGGCAGCAACTGCACGGTGAGGAGAGCCCAGCACAGCCGCACCAGGGCCCAGCTCCTGTCTCAGGCGCTCTGGGAAGCCACTCACCAGGGTGCTGCCACCGTCCAGTACCACATTGGCCAGCAGCTGCTCCTGCTGCTTGGCCTCCAACCGGCTGATGCTTAGGAGGGCCAGCTGTGGGAGGCCCGGCTGGTTAAGACCTATCAGGTTGGGCTGGAAGAGGGCCTCAGGGCAGCAGAAGCGCTCAGAGCCCAGTGTGATAACCTGCTTATCTGGAAGCACAAAGTCCACCCCGGCCTGCTCCTGGGTGCGGGCCCTCTCAGCTGCCACATCCATGGCCACGTAGCAGCAGGCCTCTTTCATCTGGTTGATCAGTCCTGACTTGGGCAGTGAGTGGCCACTTCTCTGCAGCAGCTGGGCCAGGTAGTCAGTAAGGTCAGCACCAGCCACATCCAGCCGATAGGTGTCAAGTGGGGCTAGATCCCCAGTGAGGATGGGTGCCACATAGGAGGTGCCATGGCCACTGCCCAGCACTAGCCCAGTGGTACGTCCATAAGCATAGAGTGCCAGCAGGGCCTGATGCACTGTCTGCATGGCTGGTACATGGAAATGCTCAAAGAGTACTTCAGCCACCTTTTCTCGGTTGGTGCGTGGTGAGACGGGCGAGTCAGCTATGAGCACAGCCAGCTTCTCAGGCTGCACACCCAGCCTGCAATAGAACAGGTGCTGCCATAGCACCTCTAGTGCATCCCAGTCACAGACCACACCTCGGTTCAGCACTGAACAGGATCCCTCTTGGTTTTCAGGCACTGCATACCGTGGCTGGCCCTGGGTTAGATGTTGCAGCAGCTGAACTCCTGAGGGTATGACACTGAGGACATGGTCCTCTCCAGCCAGTCCACATTTGGTGAATCCCGTGCCTGTATCAATCACCACAGCTGCCATGTCCTGGAAGGGTCTCAGGGATTGGCAGCAGAGCACTGGCAACCGCACTGGCAGGGCATCCATGGTAGACACCAGTTCATAGCAGGCCCCACGGGGCAGTCCAAAATGTGCAACCACGGATGAGTGTGTAAGATCCTCAGCTGTCAGCTTGAATGGGGCACTCTGGGACTCAGTGGCCACCATGGGCAAGACCTTGTATCCAGTGCCAGGTGTGGTAAATGTGATCAAGGAAAGCTGCTCCTCCTGGGCCCTAGGGGAGCTGCCAGGTTGCTGCTGATTCATGATGGAGCGTGGAGCATTACTGATGCCAACCTTGTCTCTACTCTTATAGATACAGGTCTCCTTAGGTGTCAGGGGCACCTGAAGTGTCCCTACATGAGTAGGCAGACCCAAGGGCTCATCTTCCTGGGTGGAGACCTGGCCAGGATCTCCAGGGTTAGGGGAGCCTCTTGAAAGGGCAGGCTCTTTGGTGATGGGGGGTCCTTTAGATAAAGAGGGATTCTTAGCAAGCAGTGTCTGCCCATTGAGAGGGGGTTGATCAGTAAAGGGGTGCTCAGGTAGGGGTGGCTGTCCAGCAAGGAGGATCTCAGTGAGGAGGGCCTGCCCAGCATCTTTGGCCTGAGGGTTATCAGGGTGAGCAGGAATGACCTCTTTGTGGCTGCCTATGTCCTCCTGGAGCAGGGATCTGGGTGCCTCCTGGGTGTTGGCTGGTGCAGCAGGCTCTGAGTTCATCCACTGCAGTTTCTTGGTCTGGAGTATGGAGGCATCTGGCATCCTAGAGGGTGCCATGGAAGGGTCTAGCATCAAGATGGTGTGACTAGGTTCATTTTTTTTACCATCGGGGTTGGACCAGCTAGTATTAGGGCCATGGGTCAGCATCCTCTCATCAAATTGGAGGGGCATCCCCATTGAAACAGGCCCAGTGAGCATCCCAACCCTGACGGGTGTCTCAGTACCAGGGGAGTCCCATGACTCCAGATTGAGCCTGGCCTCCTTCGGAACCAGGGCCACCTCTCGGTAGCTGCCAGATGAGAGGCTGGAGGGCACTGGGCTGGACAGCATGGCTGTGGTGGACCAAAAGCTGGAGTGATTGCTGTCAGGAGAGGGGATGGGTTTGGCCAACAGCTGGGTAAAAAGCATATTTTCAGATACATACATGGATGGGTAGCTGGGCATGAGGCCCACAAGCACCGCCCGTGAGCCCATAGGGTCATGGCACAGCAGCCCCATCCTCGTGCTGCCTGTGGCCATATCAAACACCAGCACATGGTCTTCCACGGCTTCCTGAAGCTGGCTGGTTGGGGCACTGGAGAGAGGGATCTGCATGGCTTCCTTGGGAGACTGGAATGGGGAGTGCTTGTGGCAGGTTACTTGGTAGGCAGACAGCGGCACATTGGAGCTGGTATGGTCAAAGACATTGGGGGGCTGCTTCTCTGGCTGTGAGCTACAGATCTCCTGGCCACTCCTCTGGGACTTGGAGATATCTGGGGGCTCTGGGCCTTGCATTGGGCTGCCTGGCCTGGAGGTAGGGACTGGAAGTTTCTCCACTGGGTTCTCAGCGTCCTTGGTTGGCACCTTCCTTCTGGTAACCACGTCCTCCTGGGCATGGTCTGGGCACTCTTCTAGAGTAGGCACTGGGGTGGCAGGCTTCTCTTTAGAGTGGAGATTCACTGTGTCCTGGCAAGATGTGACCATTTTGGAAGACTCCAAGATGGTTGACCACTGATTGCCACACTTTCTGAGAAGGAGGTCTTGAGATGGGCCCTTGGTGACTGCAGTGGTGTCAGTCAGGTTGTCAATGGTATGGGTGTCAGTTTCAACTGTAGTGGAAGTTGGGGTCACATCCAGAGCTGGAGTCGTAGCCCAAGCTGGAACTGGAGGAGTCAGTGATAGAAAAGAAGATGTAACTAGGGCAGGAGCCTGAGCCGGATGCTTACGCTCATCCTGATCTTGGGCTAGATCTTGAGCTGGAGCCAGAAAAGCACCTTGGGCTTCAGGGGTACCTTTCTCTCCTGAAAGGAAGAAGGGTAGCCACCGACTCTTCCTGGTGCCCAAGGAAGCCCTCTGGTCGGAGCTGCAGGGGCCTTTGCCCCAGCCTACCAGGACCTTAGCCGGAGGCTTGTCTTCCCCCAAATTCTGCACCTGAAGCCGAAGGCAGCAGGATCCACGCTGGGCTATGTCACTGGTATTCTCACTGCGCGTGCACACTGGTAGGGTCGGGGTCACATTCTCCATGAGATGTTGTTGGGCTCCCACCATGGGGCTTGACAATACACTAGTGGAGAAGAGTCTTGGGTCATTCTGGGAGCCCTGCTCACAGCAGCACTGGGAGCTAACCCAAGCAGGATCCTGGAGTAGCTGGCAAATGGGCTCAGGGACGTGGGCCTGGGAGGCTGGGCCACAGGCGTCATCAGTGATGGTCTCAGTAGACAATGACAACCCCTGCTTGGAGCTTAGCCATGGTCCCTGAGACCCTCTGGGGCTACGCTCCAGCTGGCTGCCAGCTGAGGGGTGGTCCTGGGGGCCGGATGGATCAGGGTCCCCCACTTTCTTGGTGGCTTCCATAGTCCTGCTCCATGTCCTAGATGCCCTGCCCCCACTCCATTGTCATGGTAACCTTATACATCACAGCCCCCTGGGGATTGACTTGAAGATTCTGAACAGAGGCCCCATCCCCACCCCTGCTGCCCCCATCCCCACCCCTGCTGCCCCCATCCCTACCCCTGCAGGTTATTGGTCCTGGGCTTCAGAGACATGTGGCTCTGAGGAGGGAGTCACATCACAGTGACCTCCAGAGTGACAGAATGTGGGAAACCAGGGTCCCCACACCCCTGAAAAATGGAGGCCTGCCCAGGGAACCTTAGGAGGCAGGGGCCAGTGGACACCAGTGAAGTTAGCCAGCTGCAGCCAGCCTGCTCTATCCTTCTCAGCCAGGTGGACATTCTGCCCAGGCTAGTCCCACATTGAGGGCCAGGGAAAGCTAAGATAAGGCCAGAGGAAAAAGGTAGGGAGGGGAGACTCTGAGGAAGCCCCTGGCACAGGCCCTTTGGATGGGGGGACAAAGTCCTTTCACCACTCAGTCCTGGGAGGCAGAAGGTGGTAAGGGGCCCAAGCTCCATCCCAACCTCCCCTCCCTATGTTCCCCGGCTCCCACTCCAGGGACAGCAGTTCCTTGGCAGTCTCTGCCGCTCCAGATGGTTCTCCTCTGCCTGCGCCTCACAGAGCCCCCTCCCCAGAGCCACATGTCCCTGAAGCCCAGGACCAGTATCCTGCAAGGGTAGGGATGAGGGTGGCAGGGGTGGGGGTGGGGCCTCTGCTCAGAATCCTCTAGTCAGAATGTTCTAGCTCTTATCACATTGTGTCAGCTTCATCTTAGCCATAATGGGGGCAGAGCTCTGGGCACAGGGCGGGGCTACAGCAGCCAAAGGGCCAGCCAAGTGGCAATTACAGGATGGTAAGACCACAGTGGGCCCAGGGCTAGCCTGGGGACATAGTGGGTGGAGGACTGAGTACACAGTGGGCTCAGAGCTGCATATACAGCAAGGACAAGTCAGACAAAAGGATCCATAGGAAATATAAGCTACCAGATCAGATGGGCAATTCTGCTCTCCTTTTCTTAAATAGAGAAACAAAGGGGCAGGGAGGAATGGAACCTTCCTGGAGCAGCAGCTAGGCCCAGAGCTGCCATGTAGCCACAAGGACAGGTTTAGGCAGCAGTTTGGAGAATTGCACATTGCCACGGGCCCAGATCTGGAGGTTCTAACCTGGGTAGGGTTAGGCCCTCCTCCCTCCCACCAGCTCTGAGCTCTGGGCCTCCTCCTCCCTCTGTCTGGCAGGGCTGTGTTCTTTCAGGCCTCAGTCTTTCCACCCAGGAAACAGGTTTGTGGATAACCTAACTGTAGGCTTGTTCTCTGAAACTGTGTTTTCACAGAGGTTAAAAATAGTATTTACAGTTGGCTGTGGGGTGTGAGGCTGTGTGACCAGGGACCAAAGCTAACACAGAGGTGCCACATCTGCAGCTTTCTAACTTGGCACTGGGCACAGTCAGGCTCCACATCTCAGGCCCCCTGAGCTCCCACCCCTCTTTCCTTGATGCTGCCTTTGGTTTAGAATGGGGACAGGGACAGGTGTAGTGGCTCATGTCTGTAATCCCAATACTTTGGGAGGCCAAGACAGGAGAATTGCTTGAGCCCAGGAGTTTGAGACCAGCCTGGACAACATAATGAGAGTCTCCTTCTGTTGGCCAGGCTAGAGTGCAATCGAACAATCTTGGCTCACTGAAACCTCCGCCTCCTGGGTTCAAGTGATTCTTCTGTCTCAGCCTCCCAAGTAGTTGGGATTACAGATACTGGCCACCACACCCAGCTAATTTTTGTATTTTTAGTAGAGATAGGGTTTCACCATGTTGGCCAGGTTGGTCTCAAACTCCTGACCTCAGGTTATCCACCCACCTCATCCTCGCAAAGTGCTAGGATTAAAGATAATTTTTTTTAAAAAGTTGAAAAAGAGAAGAAACAGGTAGCTCTGGACACCAAGGGGGAGCTGCTCATCCTCATGTTAACATCCAAAGTTCAAGGGTCTGCCTGTGCATATGTGTGCATACATTCATGTACACACATGCTTGCTGACCACTATTAACATCATTAATCTTTGGCTTGAGTAAATCAGTTTTTTGTTTATAACAGAGATGCTAGTAGCAGCCTCTAGTGCCTGTACAGCATTTGAGCTGGACTGTGCCTGGGAGGGCTGGGAAGACCTGGAGAGCGGTCCTGAGAACTCCTCGCCTGTCTCACCACTGAGCCATCCTCCACCTCCTACAGAGGTGGGTCATAACCCTCCTTTCCAGAACTCTGGTCCTTTGTAAACAACTTGCCTGAGGTCTCCTGGGGGAAGGGAGCAGAAATGGCTGAAAGATCTGGCCCTTGAAAGAAGGCCCAAAGGAAGCAACCAGGATAGAGAAGGCCCTTATTTTTATTTTTATTATTAGAAACAAGGTCTCACTCTGTCGCCCAGGCTGGAGTGCAATGGTGTTATCGTTGCTCACTGCAGTCTTGAACTCCTGGGCTCAGGCAATCTTTGTGACTCAGCCTTCTGAGTAGCTGGAATAGTGTGAGCCGCCACACCTGGCTTTTTTTTTTTTTTTTTGATAGAGACAGGTTCTCACTTTGTTGCCCAGGCTGCAGTGATCCTCCTGACTTCAAGTGATCCTCCCACCTCGGCCTTCCAAAGTACTGGGATTACAAGCATGAGCCCCCAAGTCTGGCTGTGAAGGTCCTTATAGCAAACACCCATTATAGTAATAGTAACAATGATATTGATGGGGTCCTTCCTCTGTGCCAGTGCAATGCAGAGCACTCATAACCCAGACTCACAGCAATTCAATGAGCTTGGCACTGTCATACCTCATCTTACAGATAAGGAAATCAAGGCACAGAAAGGGAGAGAGGTCTGTTCTCAGCTAGTGTGAAGTAGAGCCAGAATCTGAAGCCAAGCCACCAGGCTCTGGATTCATACTTCAGGATCCTGTGTTTCCACCACTGGGTGCCATGCTCAGGGCCAGGCAGTCACAGACCCTGCTGGAGGGGAGCTAAAATGACTCCATTGTGGGTGCTGCAGCCCCAGGCCCCACACCCAAGCTGCGTCCTGCATGGACCTGCTCCTCCTCCTGATAGCTTACCAGGTACCTCGAGCCTGAGAGCGGGCCCTCCCAGGAAGCTGGTGGTGCTGAGTACAGGCCAGAGACTGAGTCCTTTGTAGTCAGAATTCTTAGCTGGCCAAAGCCCACTCATCTCATCCAGCTGGGGAGAAGAGCAGCAGGGCAAATAAAGAGGCTTTCAGGCTGGGTCCCTTCTTCCCAGCCCCTAGGGATAGCGCCCCTGGGCCCCTCCCCCCACATGTTTTTAAATAGTGTCTCACCAGGAAGAAGGGCGTCCAATTCTATTTCTGAATCTGGGAAGTGAGGAGGACCAACGTGTTGCCATGGCAACCTGGAGAGCCCCTCCCCCAGACTGAGCCCATTCCCCAGGCTGAGGACTGTGGGGTGGGAGGGAGGTGGCAAGGAGGATCTGGGAGGAGCTTAGTCTGAGGGTGAGGCCAGATGGGAGTCCCAGTGAGGGCAAGCCCTGCATGGCCTTCTCCTCACAGTTCACCTTGCCCCTCCAGCCAGGCTTGCTGGGAAGGCTCCAACCCCTGCAGAGAGGGTTGAGGGTCGAATCACTGTGAGAAACCCTTCTCCCCTGTGGATCAGGCTGGAACCCTCCCACTTAAGAGGTCTTGAAGATGATAGAGAGGTGGCAAGAAGGGGGTCAAGGGGAGAGGCACAGCGCTACACTATCAGGAGCTCCATGACTGGCTCCCACTCCTGCTTCAATACAGACCTATTTTCAGCTTCCTTGTGTTCTCAGGAGGCAGCTAGCTTTGTCAAGCCCCTGGCCTTGCACCCTTCCATTCTGCCTGCCTTCCACTGCATTGGGAAGGCTCTAGATGTCTCCAAAAATGTAGGATCAGAAAGAGCCTTAAAGGACTCCCAGTGCAGCCATTCACTTGATAATGGAGGAAAAAGGGAAGCATGTTTCCCCAGAGGTTCACACACAAGCCACTGTCCGGGGGTTCATATATCAGCCCTTCTATCCCAGAGACTACAGATGGGTAGCATTTAGATCTGCAGAGGGACAGCATTACAGCTGGGAGCACAGCTCAAGCAAAGGCAGGCTTCTGAACAGACTTAAAAGTATCTTGTGTTTCAACCCTCTCTTGGTGCTGATGGGAAACTGAGGCCTCCAAGGAGGAAGGGATGCACTCTTGATCTCCTAGCTCTATGCCCCACACTCCTTACCCTCCTCTCCCTACCTTCCTCCCTGGAGCTATTCAAGTGACCTGTGAACCCTAGACCTAGACCTTCTGCCTCCCTGACATTTTTCCTGGCCAGGAAACACCCATTCCACAGAGACAGTACCATAGTTAAAGGAGCTGGCACCTCCTGCTCCTTGGCCCCACTGTCTGACTCCAGAGGAAGACAGGCAGTAACAGAGAATCCCAGCCTTAGGGGAACCTAAGGCAGGGTGAGGGGAGATAATCCACTCCTATTCTGAGATGTGGAAGGCAGAACCCACTAGTACCAGGAAGATGTGGCTTCTGAGCTCTAAGGTGCAGGGAAATTTAAATAACAGATGTTTAAACAACCTTCCCTGCAAGCCGGCAGTGCAGTGACCCCTCTACTGTGATGTGTTGCAGCTTAAAAATAGCCCACAATGAACCGCTCTGAGCCCCAATTGACTCAAGCTTACGTAACTCTGCGTGAAAGATGGCCAGCCGCATCAGCCCGGAGGGAAGGCAACAGCACAGCCACCCTGACTGTTGGCCACAGCTGGCTTAGGGGCTGGGAGAGCTCCTCACTCTCCCTGGGAGCAGCACCCCCCACCATCCAGAAGCCAGCCAAAGTGGAGGCAAAGGAGGTACTGCCAAAAGCACATATGGCTTCATGGCTGCTGAGCACAGCTGACCTCCAGTCACACCTGCAGAGGGAATGTGAGCAGAGCTGCCTTCCTTTAGGGTTCCTATGGAACCCAGGCTCTGGGGACAGTGGGAGTGACTTAAAAACAGATGACTGGATCGAAGAGACCAGGGCAGGAGCCCATGTGAACAGGGTAACTGGAACCACCCAAAAGATTCCTTTTCCCCTTTGAAGAGGAGACTCCCTGGCTTGGAGGGACATGTCAGCAGGACTGATGCTTAGCTGGAGTTGCCACTGCCATGAAGCCCAGAGGTGGAGCTGACTCCTTTGGGGCCTCTGATTCTCCATGGTCCAGGCTGCAATGTCCCAGGAGGGACTTCTGGCATGAGGCAGGGATCACTGGCTTCAAAGATGATTGAATCCCATGATCTTGACCACCTGTTTCTTGAAGCCCTGCCTTCCCTAATGCATCTCTAGATCCCAAATGCCCAGAGCAAGACTGGCTATGAGAGGATGCAGGTGGTTGGCCAGGCACGGTGGCTCACGCCTGTAATTCCAGCACTTTGGGAGGCCAAGGTGGGTGGATCACATGATACCAGGGGTCCAAGACCAGCCTGGCCAACAAGATGAAACTCCATCTCTACTAAAAATAAAAAAATTAACCGGGCATGGTGGTGCATGCCTGTAATCCCAGCTACTCAGGAGGCTGAGGCAGGAGAATTGCTTGAACCCAGGAGCCTGAGGTTGCAGTGAGCCGAGATCACCCACTGCTCTCCATCCTGGGTGACGCAGTGAGACTCTGTCTTAGAAAAAAAAAAAAAAAGGCTGGGCATGGTGGCTCCAGATTACACCTGTAATCCCAGCAGTTTGGGAGGCTGAGGCAGGGGGATCACGAGGTCAAGAGATCGAGACCATCCTGGCCAACATGGTGAAACCCTGGCTCTATTAGAAATACAAAAAAAATTAGTTGGGCATGGTGACACAGACCTGTAGTCCCAGCTACTTGGGAGGCTGAAGCAGAAGTATCACTTGAACCCGGGAGACAGAGGTTGCAGTTACCTGAGATCGAGCCACTGTACTCCAGCCTGGTGACAGCTAAACTCTGTCTCCAAAAAAAAAAAAAAAAAAAAAAAAAAAAAAAGAGTAGTATGCAGGTGGTTAAACGAAACTGAAAGGGAGGTGGTGAGACAGTGAAGATGCCCCTGGCACTGGGAGTCTCTGGTGCTTGCTGGTCCCTCTGCTTCAGCATGTGCTGAGCCTTAACAAGAAATCAGCAACTTCCCTCAGTTCCTGCCACCTGAGCTCAAAACAGGAACCACCACGGGCCTGGCCCTTGAGCTCCAACAGAGCAACAGTAAGACTGGGTTTGAAATGGGGCTGTATCTGGAGCCCACAGGTGTGACCCCAATATAGTTTGGATATTTGTCCCCACCCCAATCTCATGCTGAACTGCAATCCCTAATGCTGGAGGTGGGGTCTAATGGGAGGTGTTTGGATGATGGAGGTGGACCCCTCATGGTTTGGTGCTATCTTCATAACAGTGAGTTATTTTGAGATCTGGTCATTTAAAAGTATGTGGCACCTCCCTGCTACTCTCTCTTTCTTGATCTCTCTCTCTCCCTCGGTCCTCCTTCTACCATGTGAAGTGCCTGCTACCGCTTTGCCTTCTGCCATGATTGTAAGTTTCCTGAGGCCTCCCCAGAAGCAGATGCTGGCACAATGCTTCCTGTACAGCCTGCAGAACTGGAAGCCAATTAAACCTCCTAAAAATCACCTACTTTCACCGGGCGTGGTGGCTCACGCCTGTAATCCCAGCACTTTGGGAGGCCAAGGCAGGAGGATCACCTGAGGTTGGGAGTTTAAGACCAGCCTAGCCAACATGGTGAAACCCCATCTAAAAAAAAATCACACACACACACACACACAATCACCTAATCTCAGGTATTTCTTTTAGCAACCCAAGAACAACCTGATACAGACCCCCAGAGAGCCTTTGGATCCCTCAGAACATTTCCTGAAAGGCTGGGGCTGAGGCCGAAACATAAAGGAAATCTCAGGCCAGATTCATGGTACCCCATCAAAGCAGGTCAGTCTGCCCATGCATGCCCTCCAGGCTCCAGAGGACAGTGACACCAATGGGCAGTCAGGAGGGTGTGACTCATCTGCTACCTCTTCAGCGCCAGCTCCCACTCTGGCCTGCCCCAGCCTTTATTAGCATCTGCTTGCCCCTACCTCCACTGGGCTAAGATGGAGGGAGATGAGATAAAGGAGTTGGTACCTACTCTTCATAGCTCTTGGTGGGAAGGCTGGTCTTCCGAATCCCTGGGAGAAACTTCTGACCATCCCATTCCACCCTAGTGGTAGGCCCAGGCCTCCCATGGCCACTAGCAACCCTCCCCTTCACTGGCCACTCACCACACCTGAGTTATTGCCCAGGCCTCTCCTAGAGGAGAGGCAGCCCAGCCTTTCAGCCCTGGAGGCCACATGCTTTCTCAGCTCCTCCAGGGACCTATAACTGATCCTCTCTACCCTGTCTCCCTGGTAGCCCAGTCACTGATATGAAGCCCTAAAATAGTCCCAGCTCCTGACACTCCAGATAAGGTTGGGACTATCAGGTGGCTCTGCGAATGGAGCTCAGAGCTTAGGGGGTGCAGAAATTAAGAGGTGGGCGCAGCTGTGCCACAAACCAGGACCCCAAGTGCCTAACTGGGGCCTCTCCGTGGAGAATTCTGAACCTGGAGGCCCTTGGCCCAGAAGCAGGCCCAAAGTCCTACATTCTGACTGCATCTGACACCCTCTTTCCCTTTTATCTCTTTTCTCTAGGACCCTTTCCCATGCCAAGCTCCCTTCTCATCCAGAGACTGTGTTTCTCTGAATCCCTCATATGAACAGATAAGGCAGTGGTCCATGAGGCTCAATGGGGAAGGAACTCCTGGGCTTAGAGATTTCGGTGACCCTTAGAACCCCAGGATGGGGTTAAAGGGGAGGACTACAAGTTGGAGGGATAAAGGCAGTCCTTTCCAACTGGGGTGGGGATGGGCTCCAAGATACCCCACTTAACCTCCCTCTCAGCCTCAGGGGCAACACAACTGTCTCCTGCACACACAGAGGGACAGAGTCAGTGGCCAAGCATGCGAGGCTACAACCTCCTCAGTGCCTGCTGAGGCATTGACAGTCATCCAAGGTGTGTCTCTGCCCCCCTTCAGCACACAGGTTCCTGATCTTTGGATCCCTGCACTCAAACAAGAGTCTCCTTTTAAGCCTTACCTACCTGTCCTCAGAATCCTTAGGGTCCCTAGGACTGGACCTCTCTCTGGCCTGAGGTGGCAGAATGAGCAGCGGCTGGATGGAGAAAGCTGGGCAGCTCTGGTTCCAAGGAGACTTCCACTCTAATTAGCAGGGAGCTCTTGCTCCAAACCCAGGGTTCCATGTGTGACAGGGCACAGAGCTGCCAGGTCAGAGGGAAAGAAGCCTTCCCTCTTAAGGTGAGTTGAGGTCTCCTAACTGAAGGGATGGAAGCTATGAGCAAGGGAGAAAAAACACTGTGATCCAGGTCCTGGGCCAGGCACCCTGGCGCCCTAACTGCCCCCTCAGCAGCGAGGAAGGGAGAAGAGGAAGGAAAAAATCTTCTCCCTCTCAGAGGAGCATGCCCCTCTAGGGGTTGTTGTGCAGTGGCCTTGACAAGCATAAATAGTCTGGGGCAGTTGGCACTTTGAAGTTGGCTCCTTGAAAGTGTGGAGCTGGGACCTTGCTGCTGGCTCATCTCTCTTAAGGCTACAAGCACAATCAATGCTGGCAGTGTTGCAGGGATCCAAGGCTCCATGCCCCTGATGGCAGGCCCCATTCCATTCCTGATGGTGTGATGGTGGGCACTGCAGATTGAGCAGGGAGCCCTGGAGAAGTGCTAGGGCTGGGAGAAGAGGAGCAGGCAGCCTGGGCCGTGGGAGAAACCATCCTGGCCACTGCATGCTTGGGTACTCAGCTGACTTCCTTGGTTCCATCCAACAGTCTCCAGGGCCCTATGACCTGGATCTGGGCCTTGCTCATCCTCCCTGTTCTCTAGAGCCTTCCTGCTGATCCAAATCCTTTCCAGCCTCAGGGCCTTTGCACATGTGACTCTCTGCCAAAAACTCTCCTCAACACTGCTTCTGGTGGTTTTTCCCCACTTGATAAGGCCTCAGCAAAATGTCACCTCCTGGGAGGGTTCCCTTGCCTCTATTCAGCTATCTAAAGCAGCCGTCTATCATTCTTTCACACCATTTGCCACAAGTTGTGCTTTAATAGTCGTTTGTTCCTTTACTGGTGCAAGGGTCAGTGTTGGTATGGTCTCTGTTAAGTCCACTGTGCCCAGCAGGCAGGGTCCACAGCAGGCACTCCATAAATACATGTTGCAGAAGGACTGCCCTCACTGGCTAACTCTGTGGAGTGAGGGACCTAATGGGCCCCATTTACCTACTGCCTCTGAAGGTTAAAAGGCAGGAACGGCCGGGCGCGGTGGCTCAAGCCTGTAATCCCAGCACTTTGGGAGGCCGAGGCGGGTGGATCACGAGGTCAAGAGATCGAGACCATCCTGGTCAACATGGTGAAACCCCGTCTCTACTAAAAATACAAAAAATTAGCTGGGCATGGTGGCGCGTGCCTGTAATCCCAGCTACTCAGGAGGCTGAGGCAGGAGAATTGCCTGAACCCAGGAGGCGGAGGTTGCGGTGAGCCGAGATCGCGCCATTGCACTCCAGCCTGGGTAACAAGAGTGAAACTCCGTCTCAAAAAAAAAAAAAAAAAAAAAGGCAGGAACAAGGTAGAGGCCCACTGCCCTCTGGCCTGCCCTGGCCCAGAGGCAGCTTGGGGTTAGCTCAAGGCAGCTAAGCAGGTCCAGCCCAAGGACTAAGTCAAGTGGGCCGAGGAGGCTCTGAGAGGGGCCGGGGCGGCCGGTGTGCACTGCCCCGCATGGGTGAGGACTGCAGCTGTTCTGGACACACATTCATCTCATGCGAGGTGCTGGGGCCCAAGTTCACGTAGGTCGCTGGCAGGTGCACATAATGGTCCCCAAGTAGTGTGGACACTATCTGCTCCACTTTCCCCACTAGTGCTCTGAAGGTGGGTCGCACTGCTGGGTCTGCCTCCCAGCATTGCTGCATCACTTGGTACCTGTTGTGGGAAGGGGATGTCAGTGTAAGGCAACTCCCACCCAAGGATTCTGGGCCACCCACCTGCTGTTAAACCTCTGGCAAGCCACACAGGGATGAGGAAAGGTGACAGGACCTAGTGCCTAGCACTGCCCAATTAGGGGCAGCTCTTCTCATCCCTGTGATTGCTGTTCCAGTCTTGCCTCCCCACCCTGGCAGAGGTCAAACTCCCTCAGGGGTTAAGAGCTTGGGCTCCTATGCCCTGTGGTCTGGGCTATGTGATCTTGGGCAAGCCCTTAACCCCTCTGTGCCTCTGGGTCCTCCTCTGATCACAGAGCAGTAGGTACATAGGCTTATGCCTGTGAAGTGCTTAGCACAAGGCCCAGCTCATGAGGTACCATGGTCACCATTACAGTTCTTCCAGGAAGGAAGCCTGGGTCCAGCAAAGCAGGAATTTAAAATCCTGAAGCAAGAACATTTGGGATAGCACCAGTGGCACCCTGGTTCTGAAGCAGAGGTTCCCCAGGTTTGCCTGCTGGGTTCTGGTGCATGCCCCATTATCTTGGGGATGTAATTCCTGCCTGAAATAATACTCTTAAGTACCCTACACACAATATTTTATATAATTCTCAGACTTGCTGAGGGTGGTACTGTTATCTCCACTTTACAGATGAGGAAATTGAGGCCCAGAGATGAGAAGGGCTGGACTGCTGAAGTGGACGCAAGGATGTGCCACCCAGATCCCCCTTTACTCTCCCAGCGGCTGGGAGTATTGCCTGCTGATGGCTCTTGACTGAGGCCCTCTCTAGGAATTGCCCTAGGCAGAAGAGAACTGCCTCTGCCAAGCTCACATCCTCTCACCAGGGACAGTCTGTGACGAGTAACTGATTAATGCCTAGTACAAAGACCTGGCCCATTGGTCTCAATTTCAGAAAATTCTGGTGGGTCATCCTAGCTCAAGCAGTCCCTGTGTGATGGGCTGCAGTCTTTGTGACATCCGTATCACAGCCCAGTTTCTCCTGCCCAGTCCTTCTTCCCTTGCTCCCAACCTCTCAGTAAATTCCCATACATAAATCTCCAGCTGAATCTGTTTCCGGGAACCCAGTCTGGATATGGGTAGGCAGTGAATTAGAACAGTAAGAGGACCCACGGCAGGTAGGGCTGTGAGGAAGGGCTACTCACATCCTTCCTGGAGCACAGCCTGAGACAGGAGGCATCAACTACTTTTACCTATGCCCTGGTTCTCTCTGTTCTAACCAAGCAGAGCTGGCCACAGTTCAGGCATGCCTGCTGCATATGAAGCTAAACCTCAGCAGCAAACCCACCCCGTAACAACTGAGGACAACACAGCTGCCACCATCCCTCCAGGAATGGGGAACCTGAAATGACATCCAGTGAAAGAACCTGAACTGGGGATGCAGAAAAAATCTGAACAGATTGCTAATGGAGTCTTTCCTCGAGGTTAAGTGAGAGGAAAAGGTGGAAAGCAGACCCCTTTAGTGGGAGTTGAGGGAGAGAAGTGCTGGGAAAATCAAATCACTGGCCTCAACCCCAACTCTGAGCTCAGAATGCTGTTAACATGGCAACTGTAAGGTCCACCCTGCGTGGGGGTAGGACCAGTCCACAGATGAGGAAACTGAGGCCCAGCGAGGGCCCCTTTCCTGGTCAACCAGAAGTTTAGTCAGGAAGCCAGGCAGGAGCTCTCTCTCCTGTCTCTCCCATGTCTCTGGGATCCAGTTCCCTCCCCACTACCACCTCCACATACTCACAGAGAATCAGGGCAATACTCAGGCTGGGGGAGGCGCCGACCCTGGGCCAGGAAGTGGGGGAGGTCAAAAGGGTCGATGTGGGAGTATGGTGGGGCGCCCCGTGTCAGCAGTTCCCACAGCAGCACACCAAATGACCACTGTGGAAAGGGGGAAGTGAGGGGATTCAGCTCTCACTCCAAATTTGGGGGCAGGTAGGTCCCCTAGGGCTTCTACCTCCCAGAGTCCTTCAGCTGGAAATGGAAGAGCCCACCCTTCATTGAGAGCTCTTTCCTCGTCACCAGTGTCTTTCCTCTGTCTCCTCCCACTACCCTATCCTGCCCAGAGTTGGGGCTGGGCAGGCTCTGGATTATCTGTGGGGAGCCAGTCAGTTCCCAGCCTCTTCTTGCCCTGGCAGGTGTTAGATTCCATCTTATATCTGCCCAAGAGGTGGGCAGATGCGCTGTGGGGGGTCATCTACCCTGCGGACTCCCTGGGCTCAGATCATCCAGAGCTGAATGGGTAAGGCCCAGTGTTCTCGAGTGCCAAGGCCATGTGGACTATAGGGCAGGTGGGGCCTCACCACATCAGACTTGGTGGTAAATCTGTAGCTCTGCAGGCTCTCCAGCGCCATCCACTTCACAGGTAGGCGAGCATGGCGATGCTGTCGAACACTATAGTACTCCTTGTCCAGGATGTCACGGGCCAAACCAAAGTCAGCCACCTTGACTGTGAATGACTTGTCCAGCCTTGGGGGTAATGAGAGGATCACACTTAGGACTGGTCCTTCCCAGGCCCTGAAACCACCTGCTCTGGGCCCTTACAGAATTTGAAAGCCACAGTGTCCAGTCCAAGTCTGTACTAGGCAGACAAAAACAGTAAGGTGCAGAGAGGGGAGGACAAGACTGGAGTGGGCCCTTCCCTGAGGTGGCCTTAAGCACTGCACACCCTCATGCCCTGTGCCCTTGCTTCACTCCAGCTACTCTGGCCTCTCACATGCAGTTCCGCGCAGCCAGGTCCCTGTGCACAAATTTCTGCTCTGCCAGGTACTCCATGCCACGGGCTACCTGCAGGCCAAAGCTGATGAGGTCCTTCACAGTGGGGTTCTAGGGACACAGGTGGGTTGGTGGGCATGGGCACAGCAGCTCCTTCTCCAGCTGCTGCTCCAGCCCCCAACCCAGAGCCAGCCAAGCACTGACCCGCTGAGGTGAGCGGATGAACTGGAGCAGGTCACCGTGGCACATATAGGGCAGCAGCACATGGGGCAGGCCCTCAGGCGGCAACATGATACCAATGAGAGCCAGCACATTCGGGTGGTTCAGGCCACGCATGAGCAGCCCCTCTCGCAGGAAGGCCTCCACCTGCTGCACCTCTGTGATGCCTGCAGAGCAGTGCAAGTCAGGGTAGGGCATCCCTTTACCAGGCTCAGATGGGGAAATGGGAAATAAAGTTCCCTTGCTCAGGGTCACTCAGTAAGGTGAGGGCACAGCAGAAACAAGAATCCTCCCAGGCTGGGGCTCCTGCCTCTGCCATCCCATCCACTGCCCCACTTACGACTTAGTGACTTGATGGCACATTGGATTCGATTCTGGGCCTGGTCTATGTATTCTCCATGGTAGACAACTCCAAAGTGGCCTGGTGTGAGGAGCATAATGAGTTGATGAGAGGAGCTCCAGGGCCCAAGGCTCACACCACACATTCTCATTGGCAACCAGACCTCAAAGCACCAAACTGGCCAATCTGACATTTTTTTTTTTTTTTTTTTTTTTTGAGACGGAGTTTCACTCATGTTACCCAGGCTGGAGTGCAATGGCGCGATCTTGGCTCACCGCAACCTCCGCCTCCTGGGTTCAGGCAATTCTCCTGCCTCAGCCTCCTGAGTAGCTGGGATTACAGGCACGCACCACCATGCCCAGCTAATTTTTTGTATTTTTAGTAGAGACGGGGTTTCACCATGTTGACCAGGATGGTCTCGATCTCTTGACCTTGTGATCTACCCGCCTCGGCCTCCCAAAGTGCTAGGATTACAGGCTTGAGCCACCGCGCCCGGCCCCCAATCTGACATTTTAAAAAAGCAGCAGGGCTGGGCACGGTGGCTCACACCTGTAATCCCAGCACTTTGGGAGGCTAAGGTAGGTGGATCACGAGGTCAGGAGTTCGAGACCAGCCTGACCAACATGGTGAAACCCCATCTCTACTAACAATACAAAAATTAGCCAGGCATGGTGGCTCGTGCCTGTAGTTTTTGCTGCTTGGGAGGCTGAGGCAGGAGACTCGCTTGAAACCAGGAGGTGGAGATTGCAGTTAGTGGAGATTGTGCCACTGCACTCCATCCTGGGAGACAGGGTGAGACTCTGTCTTAAAAAAAAAAAAAAAAAGCAGCAGAAGCCAGGCACAGTGTCATGCACCTGTACCTGTGATCCCAGCTACTCAGAAGGCTGAGGCAGGAAAATCGCTTAAACTCAGGAGTTCAAGGCCAGCCTGGGTAACATAGTGAGACCCTGTCTTTTTTTTTTTTTTTTTTTTTTTTTTTTTGGTTTAGAAACAGGAGAATATTTAATCCATCTGAAAATACACATCAGGAAATGAGGGGAACCATAGGAAAATCCTCCACCTCTAACAGACAGAGCGAGGTTACTGGCTTCCTGCTTGCTCCAATAATCCCGAGGCTTGATGTTTGGAAGAAATTATCTGTCCTTCAGCTACTCCCAGATACTCAGATGTAAGTTACACATATCTGGAGGAGGACTCTGCCCTGCTGAAGCTAGAAGGGAGCTCAATGCATGGGAGAGAATCAATTTAGAAAAAAAATGATCAAAGAACGGCTGGGTGACAGTGTGGGGCCATCTCAGGCAGGTGGGCTCCTGATGCTCTGGTTTAGCCAGAACCCATACAAGCTGGGCTGGTTCAGGGATCCCACCAGCCAGCCTGTGTTCAGCTACAGCTTCTGTATTCTTATTTATCATCATCAGCCGACCCTGTCTTTAAAAAAAAAAAAAAGGCCAGGCACAGTGGCTCATGCCTGTAATCCTAGCACTTTGGGAGGCTGAGGTGGAAGGATCACCTGAGGTCAGGAGTTCGAGACCAGCCTCGCGAACATAGTGAAATCCTGTCTGTACTAAAAATACAAAAATTAGCCAGATGTGGTGGCAGTGGCAGGCACCTGTAATCCCAGCTATTCAGGAGGCTGAGGCAGGAGAAGCACTTGAACCCAGGAGGGGGAGGTTGCAGTGAGCCGAGATCATGCCACTGCACTCCAGCCTGGGCAATAGAGCAAGACTCCATCTCAAAAAAATAAAAAATAAATAAAATAAAATAAAACAGGTCCGGGTGCAGTGGCTTATGCCTGTAATCCTAGCACTTTGGGAGGCCAAGGTGGGCATATCCTCTGAGGTCAGGAGTTTGAGACCAGCCTGGCCAACATGATGAAAACCCATCTCGGGCCGGGCGTGGTGGCTCACACCTGTAATCCAAGCACTTTGGAGGCCAAGGCAGGCGGATCACCTGAGGTCGTGAGTTCAAGACCAGCCTGACCAACATGGTGAAACCCCGTCTTTAAAAAGAAAAAAAGGAAAAAAAAAAAAGAAAACCCATCTCTACTAAAAATTAATCGGGTGTGATAGCACACGTCTGTAATCCCAGCTACTCAGGAGGCTGAGACAGTAGAATTGCTTGAACCTGGGAGGCGGAGGTTGCAGTGAGCCAAGATCCTGCCATAGCACTCCAGCCTGGGCAACAGAACAATATTCTGTCTCAAAAAATAAATAAATAAATAAATAGGCTGGGCGCAGTGGCTCATGCCAATAATCCCAGCACTTTGGGAGGCCCAAGCAGGCGGATCACAAGGTCAGGAGTTTGAGACCACCCTGAATAACATGATGAAACCCCATCTCTACCGAAAATACAAAAATTAGCCGGGTATGGTGGCAGGTGCCTGTAATCCCGGCTACTCGGGGAGGCTGAGGCAGGAGAATAGCTTGAACCCCGGAGGCGGAGGTTGCAGTAAGCCAAGACTGCACTACTGTACTCCAGCCTGGCTGACAAAGACTCCATCTCAAAAAAAAAAAAAAAAAAAAAAAAAAAAAAAATAGGCCAGGCACCATAGTTTATGCCTATAATCCCAGTAGGCAGGCGAATCACAAGGTCAGGATTTCGAGACCAGCCTGGCCAACATGGTGAAACCCCATCTCTACAGAAAATACAAAAATTAGCCGGGTGTGATGGCAGGTGCCTGTAATCCCAGATAATTGGGAGGCTTAGGCAAGAGAATTGCTTGAACCTGGGAGGTGGAGGTGCAGTGAATGGAGATTGTGCCACTGCACTCCAGTCTGAGTGACAGAGCAAGACTCAGTCTAGAAAAACAAACAAACAAACAAACAAAACAAAACAGGCTGGGTTAGGTGGCTCATGCCTGTAATCCCAGCACTTTGGGAGGCTTAGGCAGGCAGATCGCTTGAGCCCAGGAGTTCGAGGCCACCCTGGGCAACATGATTCAAGGACCAGCTCTACAGAAAACTAACAAAAAATTAGCCAGGCCTGGTGTTGCATGCTTGTAGTCCCAGCTTCTCAGGAGACTGAGGCAGAGGATCACCTGAGCCTGGGGAGGTTGAGGCTGCAGTGAGCCATGATTGTGCCATTGCACTCCAGCCTGGGTAACAGAGTAAGACCCTGTCTCAAAAACAAAATCAAACCATAAATAAAACCAAAAACAAACAGCAGCCACATGATGGCAGAGGCTACAATCTTCCTATGCCTGACCGATCCACACCAGAACCCACCAAAGACAGAACTATTCTCATCCCCATTTTACAGATGAGCAAATGGAGACTCAAAGAGCTTAAGTGGTATACCCAAGGTCACACAGGTTGGTGAGAAGGTTAGAGCAGAATCTGGTCCAACTGTCCCTTTAGCCTATGTCATCTTGAGATTCCATCTCTGCCCCAGCCCCACCTGGCCCCCACACCTTTGCCAATGACTTGGTCACTGTGGGTGACCACCCGCTGATGGGGAACCAGCACATCCTTGACCTCAGCCAACAGTGCAGAGTCCAGGTCCTTCAGCTTGATGGACTCTTTCCGCAGAAGCGGGACACAGTATTCATCCTCACTATCAGAGAAGGATGCTCCATGGACACAAGTGGTGGAATCCAGACCATCGGTGTCAGGGACTGCTGTGGGGAGAGGGAGTGAGGAGCTTGCAGGGAGAGGGGTTGGCTTTAGCTTCTAGTGCCTCCACTATCTCACCAAGGCCACTTCTGTAGTCAGAGCCTGAAGAGAGCATAGGCAGGTATGTGGCTCCAACAGTCTGGTCCAGGGATGCCAGGTCATCCAGGTTGGGAGAAAGAACTGTGGAAAGAAAATCTCTGGTGGCCTGACTTTTCAAGCTTCTAGGGACCAACCCCTCTGGGGAGATGTGGGATATCCCTAAGGCCTGGGCAGAGACAGGATGTAGGGACTTGAAGATGCCATTGGTTGGGGGTAGGGGCTGAGTAAAGGTAGGAGCAAATAACTCACCAAGCTGCTTCCTCCGCCACCAGTAGCTGAAGACCAGTGCAGTGGCCAGTGCAGCCACAAGCAGCAGCAAAGGCAGCAGTACACCAAGGAGCGTGCTCTGTGGGACCCCATCTGGGCCTGGCCGCACCACTCTACCCAGGATGTGACATTCACCATCCACACAGACCTGGGGGCAGGTGGCAACTCAGGCCCAGCTTGAAGGCCCTCAGCCAGTGTTTCCCAGGGAGATCCATCTGGGCTGCCTACCTGCAATGGGGCACCATCCTTGCCAAGCCGCAGGGATGGGGGCAGGGGGCAGACAACTATGTCCCCCCGGAACTCATGCTGGCAGCGCTCACCGCCAATGGTCACGTTGACACCCACACAGTCAGCCACAGCGCCCAGCCCAATATACTGCAGAGAGATTCATGAGAACTAGTCAGTAGCTTGGCCTCTACTTTCAGATCCCCAACAGTCCCTGCCCCTATCCCTTACACTTACCTCAAACTTAATGGCATGCTCCTCAGGCTTCAGTGGAGCTATGTTGACACTGAGTGGATAGGGTGGGGGTAGGAAGTGAAAGCCAGGCAGTGTAAAGCCAGCAGCTCCATCTCCCCGGGCACTCAGATTCCCTATCACCCCTCCCTGGTGATCCTGGACCATATATACAGGCAGGCGGCACAGCTGCTGCTCTGGAAGCTGCCTCTCACACTGCTGGGACCAATATGAGAGTGATTAGCCAGGAACCCCACCTGTGGTTGCTCCTCTCCTCAGCTCAGCATGAGGTATAGCTCAGGGAACCCATCCAGCCTTCCTCCCTCCTGGCCAGCACTCACTCACCCTGCTCTCCGCTGCCTTATTCCCATCATGGAATGATAGCACTAAGTGCCATGCTGAGGTTAGGTGCTGGCCACAGATGGTGATGTGGGAGTTGCTGTGGAAGAGGACAGGGCGGTAGGCTTTGGGTATTCTCCAAGGCTGGCTTTCTCATTCCCCAGAGGCCACAGTGGGTAAAGAGGTGGTGCTTACATGTAGCCACAGTTGGGGCTGATGCTTAGCACGACAGGGTCTTCTCTGTATTGGAAGGTCCAGGAACCAGGTACCTGGGCACCCCCCACCTGCAGGCTAAGGGGGACATTGGCTGCCGCGGCCCCAGGGGGTGTGGTACATAAAAGCTGCCCCTCACTGACCCTGCAGAAACAAGGGATTGGGCTCAGAGTTGCCTCCTTTGTGATGGCCAGGCCCACTTCCTTCAGTGGCCTGTTGACCTCTCCCAGTTCGTCTGTTATCACCCCTACCTGCCCCACTCCATGGTCTGTCTGAAGATAAGGTGGTCCCAGGAAAACATTCCAAGAGGGCAAGAAGGGAACAGGTTCCCCACAGCCTTGGCTGGAGCCAATGGACTCTGTGATGGCTTCCCTCTGGACTGAAGAGGGCGGTAGTCTTTTCTCTCTGGACCTGCCCTCCATACCACACTGACCATGTAACAGAGCCCTCTTCCCTCCATCCTGACAGAATCTTCACCTGGTAAAGCTCCCCTGGATAGAAACCTGTGGCCTCCAGTGCCTGTCTGGTGGTACTTACCATTCTAGCAGACACTCCGTCCCATTGACCAACACAGCCCGGCCGGTGCCTACAGACAGACTCTGGCCTTCAAGAGTGAGACGGGTGCCCCCTGCCCGTGGGCCAAAGAGGGGTTTCACTGCTGTCAGCACTGGCTTCTAATAGGATATAGAGGTGGCTTAGGTAGAACAGGTCCTCCACTCCAAGCCCTTCCCTTCCCGTACCATGCACTGGCCAAGGGCACAGACAGGGCAAGGTGACCTCACCATGAAAGAGAAGCCTCTCAGCATGGAGCTGCCATCTACCCGGAAGTGCTTGCCTGGTGGCATGTTAGTCACGGTGAGGCTGACGTTGGTAGGCCCCTCTGCTTGGGTGTTGGAGGGCTCCAGTTCACACTCAAACTCCTCTACAAAGTCTTTCCGGGGCACTGGTCTGGGGCACCAGGGGAACCCCTGAGGTCAGCCAGGAATTACACAGGCCTACCTAGCTGCATGCCTGCCGCAAGCCACAGGGCTCCTCTGAGCTGGAGAATGGCGTTTCTCCACCCATGCCTCCCTCTAGGGAAGGAAGGTTCTGGAGGGGCAGAGATTAACCTTGGCTGGTCCATGAGTCAACAGACAGGCAGTGCACATGAAAGCTCAAAAAGGGACAGAGACATCTCCCCGACACAAAGCAGCCAAAACCACTGCAGCTTCCCCTATCCCCCACTTGCCTCTGATAAGCAGAGAATAGTCTCATGGGGAAGGGGCTGCTTGGTTGTCCCCATTAGGGATAGGGAGGGGAGGGACCAGGTGGTACCTGAGTTTTGAGCTGTCCTTGGGCAGTGGCCGGCATGGACTTTGGCCCACAGTGACCTGATGGGTTCCCTCAGGCACCAGACCACCAGGGTGCAGGTAGAAGTTGGAGCCACACAGGGTCAGCCTTGTACTTCCCCTTAGAGGTCCACTGTTGGGGTGGAACTGAAATGGGGGGAACAGATAGCCTGAGTCTTTATGTGGGGTTGGGCTCTCACAGCCCCACCTGCTTCCCCAAAGCAGCTATACCCTCTGCTTGCCCTATGCTTCAGCCATTCGGAGTCACTTGCTAGTCCTCATTCGAGCACTTTCCTGCCTCCAAGTCTTTGCATATGGCATCCCCTCTGACAAGAATGCCCTCCTGCTGGGTGCGGTGGCTCATGCCTGTAATCCCAGCACTTTGGGAGGCTGAGATGGGTGGATCACAAGGTCAGGAGATCAAGACCATCCTCGCCAACATGGTGAAACCCCGTCTCTACTAAAATATAAAAATAAGCCGGGCATGGTGGTGCACACCTATAGTCCCGGCTATTTGGTAGGCTGAGGTAGGGGATTGCTTGAACCCGGGAGGCAGAGGTTGCAGTGAGCTGAGATTGTGCCACTGCAGTCCAGCCTGGCAACAGTGAGACTCTGTCTCAAAACAAAAAGAAAGAAATAAAAAAGAATGCCCTCCTTGTAGATGTGAAGAACATCCCAGACCTGAGGAAAATTGTGAACAAGACTTGCTGATCACCACCCCAGGCCCAGCTTGTCCCATTCTTACCTGTGCTCTGCCAGGGAAGCCATACCTCAGTAAGCTTAGGTGGGCAGTGGTCCTGTTGCCAGGAGCCAGGACACTCCTCCTGCCGGCCACACATGTTCCCACACCAGCCACAACCCATGAAACGCTGTGCCCTCAGGCAACGCCCACAGGTGAGGAAGTGGTGGCAGCCAGGGCCCTGGATAGGTACCTTGAAAACCTTGGGGTAGAAGACAGGTGACTCAGGGGGGCCTGGAGGGGGAGATTGGGCCCTACAGACCATCCTAGTACACTGTAGGCTAGGGTGGTAAGACCTGTATGTCAATGCCTCCCTGGATTGGATGGAGAGTCTGTGATCCCACAACTCTGGGCCCAGGCCCTGCCCTGCCCACCTTACCTGGTCCCCAGAGGCAAAGAGTAGATGCCTCCCAAGGCGACTGACATCCCGCTGCACGGGCTGCCCATTGTCACCCAGTGAGAAGTTGGACACATACAGCAAGTAATTGAGTGACCTGGCCAGCTCCACCTAGGACAGGTCAGATGTGAACAAAATGGGGATGGAGACAAGGACCCAGGGCCAGGGGACTGTGGGGATGAGGACCCACCTGCAGGATACGCCCATCCGTTGTGCCCATGTGTGCCACTGTGACGTTGTCAAGGCGTGTCACATACAATGCAGTGACCTGTACTGGTCCCAACAGCCCATTGAATAGGTCCACACGTGACAAGCTGCTACTGACCAGCAGAGGGTAGTGGCGGCAGCTAGTGTTGTGGCTGGGGGCCTCCGGGACAGGCTGGGAAAGGTCAGGGAATGGAAGGTGTCAGGGATCAGCTCTGTGCCCTGACCTCTGGGACCTTTGTCAATGGCCGCAGCAGCCCAACACACTCACCCCTCACCTGGCCTGACTGGAGAAGATCCTAGGCCTTCTGGTTACCATCCCCCATTCCCCCCACAGGGCTCTCAGCATAGCAAGGGCAGGGAGAAGGCCTAGGCTGGAAGGCCCGCTCCCTCTCCTCCCTGCGGCACCCTGCCATGTCCATCCTGATAGTGAGTTACCCTCATTCCATTCTCACAAGCACTCCGTACGTCTTTTTGCTTTTTGAGACAGAGTCACGCACTGTCACCTGGGCTGGAGTGGAATGGTGTGATCTCAGCTCACTGCAACTTCTGCCTCCCTGGTGAAGGTGATTCTCCTGCCTCAGCCTCCCAAGTACCTGGGATTACAGGTGCCAACCACCACGCCCAGTTATTTTTTTGTATTTTTAGTAGAGACAGGGTTTCACTATGTTGGCTAGGCTGGTCTCAAACTCCTAACATTGTGATCCACCCACCTCGGCCTTCCAAAGTGCTGGGATTACGGGTGTGAACCACAGCGCCCAGCCCACCCTGTATATCTTACAAATGAGGAAACAGGTTCAAGACGTTGGGTCTCTTGTCCAAGGTGTCATAGACCCTCAGGAGAGGAGCCAAATTGCAAGTCTCAGCTCTGCAAGAGGCCTCTCCTGCCCCCTGGTGGCTCTTCTCTGCTTCTCTGTGTGCACTTCAGCAAACTGTCTCCTCTGAGCTTGGGTTTCCCCACTCGCATAAGGGCTAAATGCTGGAGTTAATTGGCCAGCACAAGGTTGGGAACATGGTCCTTCTCCCTAGACTCCAAAGGTCTTCCTGTACCCCAGCTGCTTCCTATACCCTGTTCAGGGTACAAAAGAGATAAATCAAACCCCTACAGCCGGGGGGCCAGAACTAGGTTCTGGAAGCTAGGGGACACTAACCTCTCCCCTGCTCTTAGCATGGGGCTGCAATCATGCTCCAGGGCAGGACTGTGGAAGCTCTGGGAAACCAGGAAGCCAGGGTATGAACTCGTGGTTTTGGAGCTGAGTGCAAGGTGCAGACAGGGCTCAGTAGCCAGGCCTAGGGGCTCAGGACTCTCCCTCACCAGCCCTGAAGGCACTCCTTGAAGCAGGAGCCTCTGAAGGCTCCATCAGACCACAGAGGCTTAACCCAGTCCTGAGAGCTCAGCACTGATTAGTAGACCTAGTCAAAGGCAGACGTGGAGCTGGGCCTTGAAACCCCACACACCCTGTGCCTACAGCTTGGGTGGGTAGGGACTGGGACTTTGTCCTCACTTGAGGCAGGAAATTGGCTTGGCTTGGCCTGAGCCGGAAGCCTGCCAGGTGTTTCTAGCATGATTCAGAGACAGGTGGGGCTCTGAAGGGGAACAGAGCCCTACCTTAGCCAGGCCCACACCCTAGCCTGCTTGTCCCTAGGCCCCAGGACCTTAGCTCTAGGTTCCCAGGCTTAGGTACGGCTTAGTGGCAGCAGCTAGTGTTGGGGCTGGGGGCCTCCAGGACAGGCTGGGAAAGGTCAGGCTTCCGAAAACACTTAAGTGTCCAATGTCCCATGAAGGAAGGGGCTTTACTAAGTCCCTCAGTCTTCTTGAGGCCAACCACATGTGGGTGCTGCCCCAGCAGCTGCATGCCCAGAGTTGTTGGGCAAACACTGTACAGGGTGGTTTACACACCTCCTGGGGTCCTGGCCAGCCTGTGGGCAGGGACCAAGATTAGTCCTCCTGGAACCTGGCTCTGCCCAGCTGTGCTGGGTGTCTTTTGACCCACTGACCACTAGCCAACCTGGGGAGAGGTTCTGACTCCCTACTGGGAAGGAAAAGGGGCCAGGCAGGCCTGCCCAAGCCCAGACAAGGAGTCCCCAAACCTAGGGCCTCTCAACCCAGATGTATTCAGCAGAGGGAAGGAGGCTGAAGACCCCCAGCCTCACATTGGGTGTAAGTTCTCCTCCCATCTCCAAGGCATCAATAGGAGCAGAAAGGAGTCTGTCGAGAATGTCACAGCAGGCCCAGGGCCACAGGATGATGGCCAGAGAATCTCAGAGCAGTAGCTGTGGGTCCCATTTCCTTAGTCCAATCTATTCCTGTTGCCTACTCGATGGCTGGAGAGAACCTAGACAGAGTCTGCTGGAAGGAGCCCCCAGTTCAGCATGGGCTTTGAGACTTCCTGCCTGGGGCAGATCCTCAAATATGGTTTAAAAAAAAAAAAAAAAAGTCTGGGGTGGACCAATTCCAATCAGCCCTTCCTAGGCCTTTACTTATCCCCAGACGTTTATAGTTGCTTGCACAAGACTAGAGTGAGTCTCCCAGTACTGTCTAGAACCAAGCTGCCTTCCCATGAGAGCTGGGTACTCCCTCAATCACAGCAAACAGGTTAGTGAAGCTCAGGACATACAGGCTCCCTAACAAGCTCCCAGACTTCCAAGGCCCAGGAAGCTCCCTGGAATGTGGTGGCTGGCAGAAGGGTGGGGGTGGGTGGGTGGAGGGGTGTGGAGGAGGGGGAGATTCTCTGACAAATCCTGTCCCACCCCCTTTGGAAAGCAGAGCAAAACAAGGGAAAGTGAAACTTGGCAAGCAGCTTTGAGTCTGTGAATCTGTGAGCATCTCCCTGTGTATTTGTGCATGGTGGGGGGGGCGCTATTTTTCTGAGTGTGTCCCTGAGGATATGGGTGGCGGACAAGTAGGAGGGAATGCCCATCATTCTACCCAGCATTCAGGAGCTATGCGAACAGAGACATAGTTATGTAACCCCATCCTCACACAGCCAGGGAAGCTACCTAAAAAACCAGAGGCCATGAAGGGCAGGTAGGGGAAAGAGCAAAATGAGGCAGCAAGAAGGGCCAGCCTGGCTGGGAACCGAGACTCCAGTGTAGCTTTTGTCTGGCTGCTTTCTCACACCACCCCAACACTTAGGAACTGGGTGAGAGAGAATCCTTCTTTCCGCCAGCCCTCCCCCTCCCAGATCCCCTAAGTGATGGAAGGGAAGCAGCCTGTATTTAGCCATGTGCACACAGCTCACAAGTAAGGGCCCCTTCTTTCTGCTCACCGGGTTGGGGCAAAAACTGGGCGACTGGAAGAAGTCAAGGCCTCGCCGGAGGCCTGGATAGACTGGGGATTCACAACAGCGCTCCACACCCTTATCAATTAGCGTGTCCAGCAGGTCAATGGGGAAGGCACAGACGACAGAGTTGGGGCCCACGCCAGGGCTACCATCCTTGCCAGCAACAAAGACCCCAAAGAGTACTTCCTGGCCCTCAGCGATGCTCAGTTCAGTGGCAAGTTGGCCACCCACTGGAGCAGAGTGGGCCACCCGCAGCACTGGATAGGGCCGTCTGTCCTCTGGGGCCCCCCGGCGCCTGCGTTTTGGAGCAAATTGGCAGTCAAGGACCAGCTCCCGATAGTCACCCAGCTCTGTCTCAGTGGCGCTAAGCCGTGCCAGGCGTGTGTGCAGGGCACCAGGAGCATCCGTCATGCTGGCCGGCTGCACAGTCAGGAAGTAGACGAAGGCTCCCGATTGGAAACTGTGCACGTATTCAATACTGTAAGAGGCGAGATACTTAGGCAGCACTGACAACGCAGCAAAGCCCGGCGCAAATCCCGAGTAGTCAGCCTTGAGTCGCCTGATAGATACTGAGCGCGGGCTGAAGCTGGCAGCCACGGATGCATCCAGTGAGGATGCCACGTAGAAGTAGGAGGCCTGGCCTTGCTCTACCACAGTCACACGGGTGCCCAATGGGCTGGCAACACAGTCGGGGCAGTCGTCGGGCCGGTTACGGTGGGCTGAGAAGAGGCAGGCTGGTGCTGCCAGATGCAGGGCTGTCCCTTGGGGCTCTAGCTCATGTAGGAAGCAGCGGCCCTGAAGGCTGGAGCCACAACTGACCAGCGCAGGCAGCACGGGCTCCAGCACCAGCACCTTTGTGTCTGTGTCACCAGGAGGGCCGTGGGGGCCTGGGCCACAGGTTGCACATGTCTGGCAGCCAGGGTCACCAGCAGGGCCCGTGACCAAGCTCTGAAGAGACTTCAGGTCAGGCCCAAGCACATGCAGGCGATTGCGTATGGCTACAAACACGGCACTCTCATTTTCACCTTCATAGGTCACCATTGCCTGTACCAGGCCTCCGGCGGAGAAGCTGGGCACCACGTACTTCACGTCAAAGTCGCGGGAGGCTGCGTAGGAGGTGCGTGGGCACTGCCAGTCCTCGCCAGCCGCGGGATTGGCGGGCAGCAGCAGCAGCAGCAACAGGAAGGACTGAGGCAGTGGCGGGAGGAGCTCCATTGAGGCGAGCTGGGACCTAGGGGATTCCTATGGGCCTGGGCCTGGGCCTGGCTGGGGGCCGACTCGAGGTCTGGGTTGGGCCAACGTTAAGCCGCGGTCCCGACAGCCCCAAGATAGCCAACCCCCGCCCCAGGTTCCTGTGAAACCCAAATCCCTTCCCGGCCCTTGGGTCTGAGCACCTGACGCCTATGGACGCACGGACAGCAATGCCCCAGCCTCCTCACCTGCCGTGCCAGCCGCCGCTGCACTCTGGCGCTTAGCGTTCAGCCGACTCGTGGGCGCCGGGGCTGGGCGGGCGGGGCCGGGGCCTCGAGGAGGCGTGACCTAGCTCGGGTCCTCCTCTCATCCAACTCTTCCGGCCCTTGGAAGCCTGGCTCCTGCACCTTCTCTTGGCGTCTTGGCGCCTTTTTCTCAGCGGCCTGTGGGTGGATGTGCGTGGTGTGGCCTGGAGAGAAGTGAGCCAGTCTGAGCCGTCCCATCCCATCCCCCCACTACCGACTGGGTCGCAGTGAGAAGAGGGCAGGACACTCAGATCTTTGCTTGCAGTGGAACTAGTTTGCACTTAGCAGCAACACCCTCAGAGGCTGGTTCCCAGAGGCGACCTGGAAGCCCCACAGAACAGAGACCAGGATTGTGTAGAAGACCAGAGGGGAGATGTAGGGCGCTTCCCAAGAGATGTTATGGGGTGCCACCCTTTGTGGGAAAGGACTGTTCTTTTTTTTATTTTTTATTTTTGAGGAGTCTCCCTCTGTTGCCCGGGCTGGAGTGCAATCGCACCATCTCCGCTCACTGCAACCTCTGCCTCCCAGGTTCAAGGAGTCTCCTGTCTCAATCTCTGGAGTAGCTAGGATTACAGGTGCACACCACCACACCCGGCTAATTTTGTATTTTTAGTAGAGACGGGGTTTCACCATGTTGGCCAGGTTGGTATCGAACTCCTGACCTCAAGTGATCCACCCATCTCGGCCTCCCAAAGTTCTGGGATTACAGGTGTGAGCCACCTCACCCGGCTGGGACCATTCTTCCACGTGCTTCTCCTGTGCTATTAGCGACAAGATGGTGTTAGAGGAAGGTGGTCCTGCTCTCTCAGAGGCATAAGGGACTTATGATGGGATCTGGCCTTGCTGACTGCACTTAAGAGTCAGAGAGACACATAAGTGGAGGCCCAACCCTAGTTCTGGTCCCTCTTCTGCAGCCTCAGTATATGGAAGCTGTATGATGGGGTTACAACCCACAATATGGGCCTTGGGAAGGACTCCTCCTTACTTCCTGGCTATCAGGGAGGCCTAGTACCCCCTGACATGGAGGAATCATGGGCTTTGGCTCTCAGGACACTTCCAACCTGCTCTGTAGGCCTTGCTGGACCTTATTCTCTGCAATGAGAATGTAGTTCTGGGCTGGGCACCATGGCTGATGCCTGTAATCCTAGAACTTCTTTGAGAGGCCAAGGCAGGAGGATGGCTTAAAGCTGGGAGTTCAAGACCAACCTGGGCAACACAACAAAATTCAACAAAACAAAAAAACTGTAAAAAAAACAAAACCAAAAAAAATTAAAAAAGAAATTGTATGGCTGGGAGTGGTGGCTAACACCTGTAATCCCAGCACTTTGGGAGGCCAAAGTGGGTGGATCACGAGGTCAAGAGTTCAGGACCAGCCTGGCCAACATGGTGAAACCTCATCTCCACTAAAAACACAAAAAATGGCTGGGCATGGTGGTGGGTGCCTGTAATCCCAGCTACTCTGGAGGCTGAGGCAGGAGAATCACTTGAACCTGGGGGGTGAGGGGTGGAGGTTGCAGTGAGCCAAGATCGTGACACTGCACTCCAGCCTGGGCGACAAAGCAAGACTCCATCTCAAAAAAAAAAAAAAGAAGGCCGGGCGCGGTGGCTCAAGCCTGTAATCCCAGTACTGTGGGAGGCCGAGGCGGGTGGATCACGAGGTCAAGAGATCGAGACCATCCTGGTCAACATGGTGAAACCCCGTCTCTACTAAAAATACAAAAAATGAGCTGGGCATGGTGGTGCGTGCCTGTAATCCCAGCGACTCAGGAGGCTGGGGCAGGAGAATTGCCTGAACCTGGGAGGCGGAGGTTGCGGTGAGCCGAGATCGCGCCATTGCACTCCAGCCTGGGTAACAAGAGCGAAACTCCGTCTCAAAAAAAAAAAAAAAAAAGAAAAGAAAATGTAGTTCCAAGTAGGTGATTTCCCAGAGTTCTTTCCTCTCAGTCTGTTTATGAGGAGTCTGGGTAGGGGAGCCTAGTCCCATACCTGGATCTCAGCAGCTGCCACTTGATAAGCGGTCCTCCTGACACTAGACTGAGGCTCCTGGGGGACAATCTTAGCCTCAAAGCCCCCTCAGCTAGATGGGCCTGGACCCTGCAAGATGGGGAAGATCCACAGGGTGGCTCTGGGCTGTAAACTATGGGTCCAAAGGCTGTAGAGGATATGGAGGCTGGGGGAAAGAGGAGCCCTCAGCCCAGCAGGATTTAGCCTGGCTTGGGGAGCTGTATCTCCTCACTCCCCTTTCAGTCCATTCTTCTGGGCCTGCATCCCCTTCCTAACCTGACCTTTGTAAGTGTTGTTCCTCCTCCCAGGAGCACTCTTTCCCTTTCCTCCTTTTGCCACCTAAATGACACCTCCTCCAGGAAGTCTTTATGATCCAGACTGTGCCAGGCCCCTCTCCTGGGTCCCATAGACCCAGCACTACACCCACCCCAGCACAGTTTACTCTGGATACTTCACTCTTCCTCCATCCCCATTGCAGGGCTCCCCCTTCTTCCAGCCTGGAGCTATATGAGCACCTGATGACTGAAAGAGGAAATGTGCACTGGGGGCGGCCACACCCAGTGCAGGGATGATACTATGCCCAGGGGTGACATAAAGGGCACTCCTTTTCCAAACCAGAATTGGCCAGGAAATGAATAAACACCTAGGGAAAACCGTGGAATAGTTCCTGCATTCCACAGTCAACACATCTAAATATAGGCAGGGCAAAACTGAAATGAAACATTCTCAGTCTGGCACCCAGATATGGGTTCTGGTGACCCAAATCCCACCTCCAGACTTTCAGAGGGATCTCTGGGGGTTGGGAGGAGACTTCACAAGCCCTCTTAGATTGCCCCACCCACCCCTTTTTCGGGGTGGGGGTGCAGCAACCATCAGTTGGTTCTCTGCTGCCACCGTGTGGCCACGCTGATCACTGTCCCCAGGCTGAATTCCCCTCTAAGGCATCCTTGGTCCTCAACAGCAGGGGTACACGGGAGCACCCCCTTCCCCTTCTCGCCATCTGCCGTCTCTGTAGGAGGGAGCAGTCAAGGTGTGTGTGGGAGGTCAGCTAATGGGGCTCTGCAATGCCAAGTACAAGGGCACCCCCAAGGTAAACTCACCAGGCCTGGCCCATAGTTGGCTAGCACCTGCTCAACTGCCCTAGCACCTTGACGTCCTTGAAGGAATGCTAGCGATTTCCCCCTCCTTGAGCTCTCAGTCCCCTCTGAACACTGTGCTGGAGAACTAGGTCTAGCCTCTTTCTCTAATCCCAAGATTACCTTAGCAGTAGTAAGGGAATCTAACTGCAATATGACTTCATCACACTGCAGTTTACCTGGTGCTGGAGAACCCCAGGCCTTGTGGACTCTTCCAGCTTCACTGCAAACGAATAATACTAGGTTCTTTTTTTTTTTTTTTTTTTTTAAAAGAGACAGGGTCTCACTATGTTGCCCAGGCTGGAGTGCAGTGGCTGTTCACAGGTGCAATCCCACTACTGATCAGAACAGGAGTTTTGACCTGCTCTGTTTCCAACCTGGGCCAGTTCACCCCTCCTTAGGCAACCTGGTGGCACCCCGCTCCTGGGAGGTCACCATATTGAAGCCAAACTTAGTGCGGACACCCAGTAGGCACAGTGCACTACAGACCAGAACTCCTGGATTCAAGTGATCCTCCAGCCTCAGCCTCCTGAGTAGTTGGGAGTACAGGCATGTGCCACTGCACCTGGCTAGGTTCTTTTTTTTTTTTTTTTTGAGACGGAGTCTTGCTCTTTCACCCGCCAAGGCTAGAGTGCAATGGTATGATCTTGGCTCACTACAACTTCTACCTCCTGGGTTCAAGCGATTCTCCTGCCTCAGCCTCCTGAGTAGCTGGGACTACAGGTGCACACCACCACATTCGGCTAATTTTCGTGTTTTTAGTAGAGACAGGGTTTTACCATGTTGACCAGGCTGGTCTCAAACTCCTGACTTCCAGTGATCTGCCTGCTTTGGCCTCCCAAAGTGCTAGGATTACAGGCATGAGCCACCGCCCCTGGCCTATACTTGGTTCTTACCAAGTCCTCCCCTTTGCACATGCTGGTTCCTCCACTAGGAACACCTTCCCTATTTGCCTGTCATCCCGCCCCTGATCCCCAAGCAGGTACACCCCATGCTCCTAGGTGTCTATTGTCCTATGTACACACATTTATCCTGTTATCTCCCTAGAATATATGCTGAACTACAGAGAAGCTGAGAAACCTACAAGAGTCAGGGTAACCAAAAGAGACACTTAGGGGCTTACTGTTGACCAGAATGCCCGTAACAGTCAGAGACAGCTGGCCTGGCATCACCCAGGCCCCAGAGGCAGTGGTTTGGTATCCTTACCAGGAGCAGGGGAGGAACAAAAGCAGAAAACAGGGATAAAAGAGACCCAGGCCATGTGTGCAGGGTGAACAGCACCCACCAAGCCTATGGCTGCTCCCCAAAGGCTTTGGAATATGGGCGGGTAGCCTGCTGCCATGTCCATTCCAATGTGAGCCAGGGTAGGGCCAAGGGCTGGGGCTGTGCTTCCATTTTCTGGGATAATAAATACAACTGTTCCAGCGTACCCTGGGCCCATGCCGCCCACACAGGCCCATTCATCAACATGGCTTGATTTTAGTGGCAGAAAATATTGGCCCAACTCTCAGAAACTGCACAAGGGTGATTCTCTCTGACAGTCTGAAGACCACATTCAGAGGATAGTTTTCTCTGACAAGTACTTACTAGGACTTTTGGTCGCTGGGGCCAGAACTAGAAGATCCCCCGGCAGTAAAATGGAAGCTTTCTGCACTCTGCCCTCGGTCCTGTGGTAGAATAAATGGGGCTGGGCTTTCACTGCTGAGCCTCCTGGATGTCCAAGGTGCTCCATGCAGGTCTGCCCATGCCATGCCAGGGACTAGGGTGACTAAGGAGGACCCAGTGCATGTAGTAGCATCAGCTCTTATTATGGCAGGCTCAATTCTGCCTTGGAGGGTCAATTGGGCCTTCTCTCAGACCCTCAGCTCACTCTTGGGGACCATTTGGAGGAATGCACTGGCTGAGGTAGGAGAACTGAGGCACACAGCCCTTCATGGGCAGGCCTAAGTAGGGACAGTTTCCTCAGAGGCCTGCAGCTCAAGAGAGGCTGGATTCTGAATTTCAGCTGAACACTGGGTTGCTTCACCAAGGGCTCCTACCAGTACCAGGGCTCGGACTCCCCCGACTCTGACCATCTCTATTATACTCAGCTCAGCCCCTGCTGAACTACAGCAACCCATTAAGCAGAGCCACAGCGAGGGCTCCCAAGGTGGTTGGGTAGTCTTTTGTGGCATGCAGCTGGGGACCCTACTCGGAAGTGAAAAGAAAGAGAGGCAGACAGCAGAGGCTCAGACTAAGTATGGGGTGGAGGGGAGTGGGTAGGGTAGGGCAGTATGGTGCCTGAGAACCTTTTACATATGGTAGGACTTCAGCCGAACCAAAATGGCCCCAGCCTAAGATCCAACTGAGAATGTGTGTGGCCTCGTGCTGGTGCAAGGGAGGGAAGAGAGGGGCTCAAATGTGCTTGTGCCCCTGTGCAGGAGCTAGGGAGGATCCAGTGTCTGTGTGTGAGTGAGGGTGGATGGGCGAAGGGACAAGTGACAGGGCTTGACAAGTGTCTTCCCCAAAGCACTTTAATGAACTCACCAACCCAATGTCCCTGCCCGCTGGCTAGGCAAGAGAGGCCATCCCCCATCTGGAGGCTCCCATGGCTTCCCACACCCAGTAGGCCCAGGAAGGCTGAGCCTACACACATTCCCATCAATAGGTTAGGGGCGTGAGAATGAAGAGGCGGTCTTCCTCTTTGCGGATCCAGCGCATCAGCTTATGGATGGCACTGACGGCTGATGCCTTGGTCCCCAGGGGGCTGTAGCACATGTAGAGCTCAAAGGCGCCTGTCACCTAGAGAAGGGCAAAGGGTGGTCATCTAGGTTAGATGCCCCTCATGGCCCATACCTAGGACCTCCATGAAGCCCATCCCATCCCAGGGCCGCCTTACCCAGGCCAGGAGGTTCTCGTTGGGGCCCATGTAGTAAATGGTCTTGAGTGGGCGAGATGCATTGTGGGCACGGCTGTGCAGGTACTGGTAGAGGCCCAGCAGCCGCTCCTGCTCCTCTTCACTGGTGTACGGGGCCTCAATCTCCGGGCTGCACATGGGGTCGGGTGAGTGGGTTTGCAAAGGAATGACTTCCATTGCTTTCCCTGGAGATTTAGAAATACCTATTCCTATCCAGGGAGACTTTATCATATGTTCTACCCTCTGGATGCTCCCTTAGGATAGGGCATTGTCTCCCCACCACAGCAGGCACCCCAGGACAGGGCTGTGTCCCCTGCCACCCTCTAAGCTCATGGTGTCTTTGATGACCCCCTTTTGGAGAGGCCAGGTTGAGTTTAGATGTCCAAGACAGAGTGACAGATCTGGAATAGAGGAAAGGTGAGCTGGGAATCCTCTGGGCCAAAAGGGACAAAGGGAGGCCATATCTTCCCAGCCCCTCTGCTGGGTGAGGGAGCAGAGGAGGACTCTGTCTCCTGGGCTGGACCAAAATGAAACCTAAAGTAGAGTTGCTCCAGGGCAAGGGACCCAGGAGACCTCTGTTCCAGCTTCCTTCCCTGGGTATGTTGAGCATTTCCAGGCTTTCTGGGTAATAAAGTAGAGAGGGGTATGCCCATGGGGCAACGGAGCGTCTGGGTCTCTGAGTAATACAGACCCAGCACACTGATCTGCTTCCAAAGGTCAGGGCAGCTTCAGGGCTACATCTCAGAGCCCTGGACCAAACAGCCTCCCAACTCCACATGTCCCTGTTCCCCTAGAGCAGTGCCCTCAAGGCTCTCCCTCACCTGGTGAAGAGTCCCGAGCTCTTTGACTTATAGAGGAAATGGCGCAGGTCAGGGATGCCCACTTGGGCCACGCTGTAGCAGGGTGTTCGCAGCGCCTCTCGCAGGGCCAGGTGGGCTCCGCGCTTACGAAGGCGCTCCTGGAAGCGGCGGCGGCAGTCAGAGACCGCAAAGAAGTCCTCACGGTCGGTGGAGACGAGCAGCAGGCAGAGGTCGGTGTCAGGCTCTAGGTAAGAGATGTGTGCATGGAAGAAGCCGGCTGCGTTGAATTTGGGCAGGCACACGGGTGTCCAGGCCTCGCCCTCGCGGAAGGACGAGGAGGAACTAATGAGGTTGAAGAGCAGGTGCAGGTCGATGGGGTGCAGAAATTGGTCCTTTCGGCGTACGAGTGCCACTAGCTGATTGCGGGCCAACAGGATGGAGAAGACCAGGCTACGCGCACGCGCCTGCTGCAGGCTGGCACTCACAGTGTCGCGCACGGCTGCCGCCAGGGGCAGGCACCGTGCCGCCCCCATCAGGAAGCTGGGGTCTCGTGACATGAGCTGTAGCAGGTTGTCAGTGATACGCTCTGAACCTGAGAGCAGGCGCCGCAGGTCATAGTTCTGCTTCTGCTGGAAGATATGGCTCAGCTGCGCACCGGTAAGAAGGCTCAGGATCTGGTAGTAGATGTAGAGCAGCTCCTGTGCCAGCTCCTGTGCCGACTGCCGCGTGCGAGCCACCGCCACCAGCACCAGCGGGCTCCGGCGTAGGAATACTACCTTGTAGCCATCTGAGAGCGGGATGGGGAAGAGGGATGTCAGCCTCAGCTGCAGCTTCCTCCGAACACCGCCTTCCCGCGCAGTTCCTTCGCCTTCCCCATCCTTTCCTCGCTCAGAGCTCTGCACACAGTAGGGGCTTAAAGATGTTCAGGATAAAAACCCATTGCTCCTTCTCCCTGAGGGCTCAGGGCCTATCCCTGCCACTTGCCTCACAGACTAGCTCCCTCTGAAACACATTCTTATGCTAAGTAATGTCAACTGGCTAGGGCTGGCTGGGTGGAGCTAAGGACCTGGGATTTTTTTTTTTTTAATTTGTCACCTCCCCAGGGAGATTCTCACTCTTTCCAAAGGCAAAGCCTATGTCAGAGCCACCTTTGGTCTTCACCACAGCTCCATGAGGCCAGCAGTGTTGTTATCCTCTATTCAGGTGAGGATTTTGAGGCTCAGAGAGGTAGAGGGACTTATCCTCAGTCACACAGTACATCCCTGTCCTCTGGTCTGCGGAGGTCCAAAATCTGCTATGAATGAACCCTGGCCAGGGGAGCCCTCCCCATTCCCTTTCCAGGTGGCTCACCTGCATGGATGGAGCGGATGGCGTTCTTGTCTGCCTCCAGGAAGGACACCAGGGCCACCATAACACCCATAGTGCTGGAAAGTGCCTCCTCAGACCCATAGCGGGAGTACACAGGCTTCCCTGCCTCACTCAGCACAAAGACATGCTTCTGGTGCAGGCGCCATGCCTCCGTGGCATCCTCCTCATCCTCCTCGGCTGTGCCCTCCCTGGGGGGCTCTGTGGCTGGTCGCCCAACTGCCCCTGGGGATTCCAGCCAATCCTCAGAGCTTCCTGGCAGCATCTCTTCCTCCAGGTCCCGGGCCACACCCGTCAGCTGGGTGCTTAGCTCGCTAAAGTCCTGGCTGATCTGGCGCATGTCTGCAGGCAGCGGTGGGGGACCCCTGGCACCCTCCTTGGGGCTGTCCCCGGAAGCTGCCCCATCCTCTGACTCAGTCAGGTCCTCGTAGGAACGGGCATGGACGAACATGGCACCCTCCTGCCCAGCACCTGCAGGCCAAAAGCACTGGTGCTTAGAGGGGTAGCTACTGGCAGACACTCCTACCAGCAAGGTGCCTAATGTGGTCACTCCAGCATGACTGCCTGTCCTGTTAGGGTCAAGCCACTGTTCCCCTCTGCCACTGTCTGCCATGGATCATGCTTCTCTGCAACTTCCAGCCCACCAGTCTCCTTCCTTCATATTGGAAATAAAACCCAAACCATTCATGGCAGCAGTGGTGGCTGGTATCTGCCTACCTCTCACTCCCATCTCCCAACCCACTCCCTTGCCCATCTTGGTCACATTGGCCTGCATCCATGTGCTCTCAGACACTTTCAACACGCCCCCATCTGCCTCGGGAGCTCTGCACCTGCTGTCAGCTGTCTCCTGCCTCCCCACGTGACTGGCTAATTGTCACACTTCAGCTCTCAGGGAAGATGTTAGTTACTGACCTCCAACCCCAGGCACTCTATATCTCCCTCTTTGATTTCTCTTGTGGCACTTGCCAGTTATTGTCCTTCTCCCCAACTACAATGGTACCTGGCAAGGTGCAGAAACCCAGCACCTCACCCTGTGTCTGGAGCACCACCCATACTCAATGAATCACTCTCTCTGGGAGAAAATTCCCCTACCCCACTCAAGTCATACCTCCTGACTGATCACACTGTAATGACCCCACAGCCTGTGACTGCCTCAGGGCAAGGACCAGGTCAGTCTTCCTTTATTGGTTTTTTCTTTCTTTTTTTTTTTTTTTGAGACAGAAAAAAAAAGTGACCCAGGCTGGAGAGCAGTGGCACAATCTCGGCTCACTGCAACCTCCGCCTCACACATTCAAGCAATTCTCTTGTCTCAGCCTCCCAAGTAGCTGGGACTATAGGTACACATCACCACGCCTGGCTAATTTTTTGTATTTTTTTTAGTAGAGATGGGATTTCACCATGTTGTCCAGGCTGGTCGCAAATTCCTGAGCTCAGGCAATCCATCCACCTCAGCCTCCCAAAGTGCTGGGATTGCAGGTGTGAGCTACTACACCTGGCCCAGTAGTTTGGTTTTTTGACAGAATAGTTTAACAGATATATTTTAAGTCTCTCTTACAAATTCAGCCCTGTACCAGGCATTGGGGATATAACTGCCCTGCACTCAAGTGTTCATGATCTTGTGGAAGAGAGAGATGGGCAATATATGCATAAAGACATAAAATTATAAAATAATTAGTGTCCTATACAGAGCATGGTCAGAGCAGGCCTAACTTGTGAGGAGGGGAGAAGGAGCCGGGGAGGTGCACTGTAGACACAGGGAACGGAAGAGCCCACACTGGCAGCCAAAAGCTCAGAGCGAGCAGCATAACATGAAGTGGAGAGGAAGGCCAGATGCAGAATGAGCACAGCCTCTGCCTTATCCCCAGAACCTGACAAATATCCAATGAATGGCTGACAAATACATGAATAAGTGGAAAGGAAAAAGTGGTTGGGAATCTCAATTCCCCCTGAAGCCTCCTCTGGCTGGCAGCTGGCTGAGGTTGTACACCTGCCCATACCTGGCTCCATTCCCTGGGCCAGTCCTGGTGTGGGGCTTTCAGCTCTCTCCACACTCTGTCCATCAGAAGGAGTCAATGTGCCATCAGGGCATTCGCTGCTTCTCTTCCTCTGCATGTCAGCAGCCATCCTTTGGGCTCTCCTGTGGGGCGAACAAAGGCAACATTGAGGGCTGTTGGTAGGATCACAGGCATAATCAACAGTGGTAGTAAGTACAGGAAAGTGTCCCTTATCAGGACTCTACTAACTCAAATCCCTAGAAAATGGATTCTGAGAATTCCTTTCAGACATATATATATTGTTCCTTTTCTGATTATAAAAGAAAGACATATTCATTGGAAAAAACAGAAAAGAAGAAAGAAATGTCAAGATTTTCCTACTACTCAGGATCTTTCACTGTTCATACGTTAGTGTATTTCCTTCTAGTCTTTTTTTTTTCTTTTTTTTGAGACAGGGTCTCGCTCTGCCACCCAGGCAGAGGTACAATCTTGGTTCACTGCAGCCTCCACCTCCGGGGTTCAAGCAATTCTCATGCCTCAGCCTCCCAAGTAGCTGGGACTACAGGTGTGCACAACCACGCTAATTAACTACAGGCTAATTTTTGTATTTTTTGGTATAGACGGGATTTCACCATGTTGGTCATGGTGGCTGGTCTTGAACTCCTGACCTCAAGTGATCTGCCCCTCTCTGTGGATCGCTGTTGCTGTTGAGACGGGGTCTCACTCTGTTGCCAAGGCTGGAGTACAATGGCACCAACCCAACACAGCTCACTGCAACCTTGACTTGGGCTCAAGAATTCCTCTCATCTTAGCCGGGCGTGGTGGCTTACGCCTGTAATCCCAGCACTTTGGGAGACCGAGGCAGGCGAATCACAAGGTCAGGAGTTCGAGACCAGCCTGGCCAATATGGTGAGACCCTGTCTTTACTAAAAATACAAAAAATTAGCTGGGCGTAGTGGTGGGCACCTGTAATCCCAGCTACCCAGGAGGCTGAGGCAGGAGAATCACTTAAACCTAGGAGGTGGAGGTTGCAGTGAGCAGAGATTGCCACTGTACTCCAGCCCAGGTAACAAAGTGAAACTCTGTCTCAAAAAAAAAAGAAAGAAATTCTCCCATTTCAGCGCCCCCCCCCAGTAGCACATGCCACTGCCAGCTAATTTTCTTTTCTTTTTTGAGACAGGGTCTGGCTCTCTTGCCCAGGCTGGAGAGCAGGGGCATGATCTTGGCTCACTGCAACCTCTGCCTTCTGGGCTTAAGCCAATATTATATAATATATACATTATATAATATATACATTATATAATATATACATTATATAATATATATTATACAATATACATTATATAATATATATTATATAATATACATTATACATAATATACATTATATATTATATATATAATATATATTTTTAGATGGAGCCTTGCTCTGTTGCCAGGCTGGAGTGCAGGGGCTTAATCTCGACTCACTACAACCTCTGCCTCCCAGGTTCAAGCGATTCTCCTGCCTCAGCCTCCCAAGTAGCTGGGACTACAGGTGGGCGCCACCACACCCAGCTAATTTTTATACTTTTAGTAGAGATGAGGTTTTACCATGTTGGCCAGGATGGTCTCGATCACTTGACTTTGTGATCAGCCCGCCTCAATTTCTAAGTTATTTAAATTTATTAATACTCTCAATATCTCAGTGAGGTAGATATTATTATTATCACCCTATTTGAATAAATAAGGGTATTGAGACTGAGAGTGGTTAAGTAATTTTGCCCAAGGTCACATATCTAAGTGCTATCAGAGTGTGTTTCCAAAGTGCTGGGATTACAGGCATGAGCCACCGCACCTGGCCAATTTCTGTATTTTTTATAGAGATGAGGTCTTTTCATGTTGCCCTAGCTGGTCTCAAACTCCTAGGCTCAAGCAATCCTCCCACCTCAGCCTCCCAAAATGTTGGAATTACAGGCATGAGCCACCACCCCCAGCCTCGTCTTTTAGAAAGCATATATAAAATGTAAACAATTAAATAAAACAGACAACAGCAGCTAACAGTGCCAGCGTATCATGCTAAGAAGTTTCTGCGGATTAAGTTACCTAATCTTGATCACACCTCTATGAGGCAGATGCTCCTGTCAGGCTAGCTTTATGATGAAAGAACTGACACTGAGAGAGCTTAAGTCGATTGCCCAATGTTACTACAGGAAGGAAGTGCTGGATTTGGATCTGGAAGTTGGAACAATCCTGTATGCTGTATCCGGGGGCTCACTCCTCTAATCTTAGCACTTTGGGAGGCCAAAGAGGGAGGATCGCTTGAGCTCGGTAGTTCACCAGCTTAGGAACAAAGTGAGACCTTGTCTCTACAAAAAAACTTAAAAACTAGCCAGGGATGGTGGCATGCGCCTGTAATCCCAGCTATTGGAGAGACTGACATGAGAGGATCACATAAACCCAGCAGGTCAAGGCTGCAGTAATCTGTGACAGCACCACTGCATTCCAGCCTGGGCAACGGAGTGAAGCCTTGTCTCAAAAAATGAAAACTAAAAATAAATAAAAATAAAAATTTGCAACAAGATCATTGTGATGCCAAGAGCAAATTAAAAAAAATAAAAATAAAAATAAAAATTAACTGAGTTAACCAATAGTTCTTTTTGGATATCTAGGTGTTTGAAGAGAAAGAAGTGAGATATAGCCAACAGGCTTGTCTTCAGGCTGCAGCCTTGTTTTTCTCTAAATATCCTTTTGTACCTTTTGAATCTGGCATAAGAAGTTGCCTTGGCTGGGCGCGGTGGCTCAAGCCTGTAATCTCAGCACTTTGGAAGGCCGAGGCGGGTGGATCACGAGGTCAGGAGATCGAGACCATCCTGGTCAACATGGTGAAACCCCGTCTCTACTAAAAATACAAAAAATTAGCTGGGCATGGTGGTGCGTGCCTGTAATCCCAGCTACTCAGGAGGCTGAGGCAGGAGAATTGCCTGAACCCAGGAGGCGGAGGTTGCGGTGAGCCGAGATCGCGCCATTGCACTCCAGCCTGGGTAGCATGAGTAAAACTCCGTCTCAAAAAAAAAAAAAAAAAAAAAGAAGTTGCCTTAACAATTAAAAACAACTACAGATAACAATTAAAAACAACTCTCAGCGCCCATGTGATGGCCAGGATAGATTCAGCCTGATCTCCTTGTCTTTCCACAGCCCCAGGCGCAGGTGGAGGTGGCCACAAGTGAACATCTGTGGTAACAGAGCTAGCTGGGTGGCTCACTAAGGCTGGTAGCAAGGCATATTTGGCCTCTAGGGTCCTTGAATGGCAGGCTGAAGGATCCTCACCTTTCAGGCAACATACAGTCCATTCAGGAGGGGATCCATTCCAGGTACCAATCCTTTAGGAAAGAGGGATCTAGCTGGATGGACTAGAAGGGCAGAGACTCAGGAGGGCAAACACTGCAGGCAGTCCAGAGGCTCAGGAGGCACTGGTGTTAGTGTGAGCAAAGTAGACCTGAGCCTGCCTCCTAGAATACAGAGTCTGGTGGGAATAACTGAGCTCTTGTCCCCTCCTAGCTCTGTAACCTTGGGCAAATGACCCTTCCCTGAGCATGGCATAAAGATAAAGTAGGTGTTCAAAAAAGTTCACGAAAAGGGTAGTCCCAAACAGATAGCATCACCATCAGTAGCATTTGTGTGGTGCCAGCCATTATGTCCAAGAACATTCTCTCTGGACCTGGCACAGCTCCCATCAGGCAGCTCCTATGTATGTACCCAAAGAACTAATTTTCAAACTCTTCTTTTTGTCACCTTTAAGTTATGGAATTCTTTCCTTTTTTTGAGACGGAGTCTCTCTCTGTCACCAGGCTGGAGTGCAGCGGTACGATCTCAGCTCACTGCAACCTCTGCCTCCCGGGTTCAAGCGATTCTCCTGCCTCAACCTTCCAAGTAGCTGGGACTACAGGCATGCGCCACCATGCCCAGTCAATTTTTGTATTTTTAGTAGAGACGAGGTTTCACCATGTTGGCCAGGATGGTCTCAATCTCTTGACTTTGTGATCCACCTGCCTTGGCCTCCCAAAGTGCTGGGATTACAGGTGTGAGCCACCGTGCCCAGCCGGAATTCTTTCTTTAAATGAATCTTTTGCAGAAGCTCAATGTGCAAACAGACAGGAAAGCAGAGCCTGTATCCTGATAGCTGGCCTGGTAGCCACTCCTGCACTGAGCCTGAAGCAACACAGAGCACTTGAGAGGTTGGGAACCACTCCCAACAGCATCACCCCATGCAGAATAAAACCAAAGGAAAGCTGGCCTTAGTGGCTCACGCCTGTAATCCTAGCACTTTAGGAGGCTGAGGCAAGTGGATCACGAAGCCAGGAAATCGAGACCATCCTGGCTAACAGGGTAAAACCCCATCTCTACTAAAAATACAAAAATTAGCCGGGCATGGTGGCAAGAGCCTATAGTCCTAGCTATTGGAAAGGCTGAGGCAGGAGAATTGCTTGAACCCAGGAGGCAGAGATTGCAGAGAGCTGAGATCGCACCACTGCACTCCAGCCTGGCAACAGAGCAAGACTCCATCTTAAACAAAGAAACAAAAAGCAAAGGAAGATGGCTGGGGAGATAATTTGGGGATTTTCTAGGCCCCCCATCCCATTCATCAGAACAATCAAGAGTAATGGTTCCCAGCAAGGGTCAGAGCCCAGAAGGCCAAGGTGCAGGCTGCCTTGTCAAACAGTGGGCCAGAGGAACTAAGAGGCTGCATGCCCTCAATAGGAACCTGCGGTATCATCCATAGAGTTCCCCTCTGAGACTGAAACTAAAAGGAACAATCCAAAACGCCCACTGCAGCAACATAGGGCCCAGGATGGTGAATGCCAAGGAAACTAGGGCACGTCTAAGTCTTTTTTGTTTTTGAGATGGAGTTTTGCTCTTGTTGCCCAGGCTGGAGTTCAATGGTGCAATCTCGGCTCACCACAACCTCCACCGCCCCCCCCAGGGTTCAAGCCATTCTCCTTCCTCAGCCTCCAGAGTAGCTGGGATTATAGGCATGTACCACCACGCCCTGCTAAGTTTGTATTTTTTTAGTAGAGATGGGTTTCCCCATGTTGGTGAGGGTGGTCTTGAACTCCCGACCTCAGGTGATCCTCCTGCCTCAGCCTCCCAAAGTGCTGGGATTACAGGGGTAAGCCACCGCTCCCAGCCACATCTAAATTTTGAGCAAGAAGATACAAGCCATGTGAAAATCTCATAGACGAGTAATTCCAAAGCTATCCTAAAAGCCAGAGTAGGCTCTGAGAGATGAGTCTGCCCATGTGCAGGCCAAAAGGAAGCTGCTCCTGACAGTGTTAGGGTTGTGGCCAGAGCTTCCAGGAGACAGAGGTTGCAGTGAGCCGAGATCGTGACACTGCACTCCAGCCTGGGTGACAGAATGAGACTATGTCTCAAAATAAATAAATAAGGAGAACTTCCAGAGATTCCCATCACTACCTCGCCTCATGTGCCAGACACTGCCTTCCCCACCTTTTTTTTTTTTTGAGACGAATTCGTACTCTGTGGCCCAGACTCGAGTGTAATAGTGAGATCTTGGCTCACTGCAACCTCTACCTCCCTGGTTCAAGCAATTTTCCTGCCTCAGCCTCCTGAGTAGCTGGGATTACATGTGCACACCACCACGCCTGGCTAATTTTTTTTTTTCTTTTTGTAGAGACGGGGTTCCACCATGTTGCTCAGACTGGTCTCGATCTCCTTATCTCATGATCTACCCACCTTGGCCTCCCAAAGTGCTGAGATTACAGTCATGAGCCACCACGCCCGGCCAGTTCTCCCTTTTTTTGAGATGGAGTTTCACTCTTGCTGTCCATGCTGGGATTACACTAACCTGTCACCTTGCCCAGATAATGTTTATATTTTCAGTAGAGACAGGATTTCACCATGTTGGTCAGGCTGGTCTCAAACTCCTGACCTCAAGTGATCCATCTGCCTCAGCCCCGCAAAGTGCTGGAATTACAGGCATGAACCACTGTGCCTGGCCCCTTCTTCTTACTAAAGATGAGCTGTTCATGCTTCACGGAGGCTAACTCCTCCATGTGTACACCAGATCCCAGCCCCTTTCACCTACTCAGGCACATGACTTCAGCAGCTGTCCGTCCTCATCAGTTTCCCCTTCTCCCTTATCCATTACCAATATGCTGATGTTTCTTCTGTCTTCAAAACACTTTCTCGGCAGGGCTTGGTGGCTCATGCCTGTCTTCCTAGCACTTTGGGAGGCCTAGGTGGGCAACTGCTTGAGCCTAGGAGTTTAAGACTAGCTTAGGCAACATGGCGGAAACCCATCTCTACAAAAAGTACAAAAGATTAGCCAGGCGTGGTGGCATGCACCTATAGTCTCAGCTACTTAGGAGGCTGGGGTGGGAGAATCTCCTGAGCCCAGGATATCCAGGCTGTAGTGAGTGGTGATCACACCATTGTACTCTAGCCTGGGTAAAGGGAGTGAGATCCCGTTTCAAAAACAAAACCAAACAAAAAAACACCCTCCCTTGGGGGTATCTACTTTGTAATAATTGATTGAGCTACACTTATGATTTGTGAACTCTTCAGTATGTTTCTTTTACTTCAAAGTTAAAACAAATTTCTCCTTAACTTTACATTCCTCACTAGTTGCTACTGCCCTTTATAAAAAAACAAACAAACCCCCTCAAAATGGCAAATAATATTTGGAGTTTGCACTAGGTAGGTTAGACTATCCTGTGTAACAAATGGATGCCAAATGCTAGAGGGTTTATACTCAAAGATCTTTTTTTTTTTTTTTTGAGATGGGACTCTTGCTTTGTCACCCAGGCTGGAGTGCAGTAGCACCATCTGGGCTTACTGCAACCTCAGCCTCCAGGGTTCAAGCGATTCTCCTGCCTCAGCCTCCCAAGGCACGCCACCACACCCCGCTAATTTTTGTATTTTTAGTAGAGACGGGGTTTCACTATGTTGGCCAGGCTGGTTTAGAACTCCTGACCTCAGGTGATCCTCAGCCCTGGCCTCCCAAAATGCTGGGATTACAGGCATGAACCATTGTGCCCAGCCCCAAAGACCTATGTTTTGATCACACAAAATCTACTGTAGCCATTCAGACTAGCTCCCTTCCAAGCAGTGATTCAGGAATCCAAGCAACTGCATACTATAGTAGCTATTCGGAACACATGCCTTCCACATCACCTCGCAGGGGAAGACAGAGCTGGAGGATCATGTACTAGCTCTTAAATACTTTAAAATAAAAAAAATAAAAATAAAAAATACTTTGTAGCTCAGATTGGCCAGAACCAGTGATGTGGCCAGAGGGACTGGGAAATGCATGGAGCTCATGGATATCTGGAAAGCAGTAATTGTCTCTGCCACAGCCTCTCCATTTCTCCCATTTTCTCTAAACCAGTTCCAAACAGAATCTTAACTCCATTACACCACCAACACTGCTCCCGTCAAGGTCACTAATGACCTCCAGGATCATCTCACTTCACCCATAAATAATAGATGATTTTGTTACTTCCTTTCTCTTGAAGCATTTTCTCCTCTTTTATGGCACACCACTCCTTTCTTGGATCTCTTCAGACCTCATGGACTACTCCTTCTGAGTCCTTTTTGCAGTTCTTACTATAAAGGGCATAGAATTCAGTCCTTGGACGTCTTCTCCGTCTTCCCTCAATCCCTTGGTGATTTCATTTTGTCTCATAGTTTTAAATTCCTTCTACACATTAATAATTCATTTTTTTAAAATTTCTAGCCCCAATCTCTCTTCTGATTTACAGAGGGACACACATTTAACTATCTACATCATGTTATCTCAAGGTTATATGCCCAAAACTGAACTCCTTAAAAAGTCATCTCCTGGCCAGGCATGGTGGCTCATGCCTGTAATCCAAGCACTTTGGGAGGCCGGGGAGGGTGGATCACCAGGTCAGCAGTTTGAGACCTGCCTAGCCTGTCTCTACTAAAAATACAAAAATTAGCCAGGTGCAGTGGCAGGCACCTGTAATCTCATCTACAGGAGGCTGACGCAGGAGAATCACTTGAACCCAGGAGGTGGAGGTTGCAGTGAGCTGAGATTGTGCCACTGCACTCTAGCTTGGGCAACAGATCAAGACCCTGTCTCAAAAAAAAAAAAAAAAAAAAGATCTCGTTAAAAAGTTGCTCTTGGCTGGATATGGTGGCTCACACCTGTAATCCCAGGACTTTGGGAGTCCAAAGCAGGCAGATTTCTTGAGCCCAGGAGTTCATGACCAGCCTGGGCAATATGGCAAACCCTGTCTCTACAAAAATTAGCCAGGCGAGTGGCCCATGTCTGTGGTCCCAGTTACTCAGGAAGCTAAGGTGGGAGGATCACTGGAACCTGGGAGACAGAGGTTGCAATGAGCCAAGATTATGCCACTGCACTCCAGCCTGGGCAATAGAGTGAGACCCTGTCTTTAAAAAGAAGAAAAAAAAAGGACCATGCACAGTGGCTCACACCTGTATTCTGAGTACTTTGGGAGGCTGGGGCAGGCGGATCATAAGGTCAGAAGTTCAAGACCAATATGGCCAGGTAGAAACCGCGTCTCTACTAAAAATACAAAAAAATTTGCTGGGTGTGGTGGCATATTCCTGTAATCCCAGCTACTCAGGAGGCTGAGGCAGAATTGCTTGAACCCAGGAAGGAGAGGTTGTGAGCCAACATCGCACCACTGCACTCCAGCCTGGGCAATAGAGCAAGACTCCATCTCAAAAAAATAAAGAAAGAAAGAAGTAGCCACTACACTCCAGACTGGGTGACAGAACAAGACCCCATCTCTAAAAAAAAAAAAAACAGTTGCTTCTCTCAGAGTTTTCACCAACTCAGTGAAAGATAATTTCATGGCCAGGCACAGCGGCTCATGCCTGTAATCCCAGCACTTTGGGAGGCCAAGGTAGGTGGATCACCTGAGGTCAGAGGATCAAGACCAGCCTGGCCAACATGGTGAAACGCTGTCTCTACTAAAAATGCAAAATTAGCCAGGTGTGATGGTGCATGCCTGTAATCCCAGCTACTCAGAAGGCTGAGGCAAAAGAATTGCTTGAATCCGTGAGGTGGAGTTTGCAGTGAACAGAGATCATGCCACTGCACTCCAGCTGTGGTAGTCAGCCTTCAAGATGGTCTCTAGCGATACTCAATTCCTGCTATGCATGCCTTTTTTTTTTTTTTTTTTAATATATATATATTTTATTGTGTTTTAGGTTTTGGGGTACACGTGAAGAACATGCAAGATTATTGCATAGGTGCATACATGGCAATGTGGTTTGCTGCCTTCCTCCCCATCACCTATATCTGGCATTTCTCCCCATATTATCCCTCCCCAACCCCCCACCCCCTGTGCATGCCTTTGCATACTCCCTTCCCACACTGAGCAGGGCTGACCTATGCAACCAATAGGATACTGTGTAAATAACAATGTGTGGCTGGGCACAGTGGCTCATGCCTGTAATCCCAGCACTTTGGGAAGCCAAGGTGGACAGATCACTTGAGGTCCAGAGTTTGAGACCAGCCTGGACAACATGGTAAAACCCCGTCTCTACCAAAAATACAAAAATTAGGCAGGTGTTGGGGTGGGTGACTGTAATCCTAGCTGTTCGGGAGGCTGAGGGATGAGAATCACTTGAACCATGGAGGCAGAGGTTGCAATGAGCAGAGATCACACCACTGCACTCCAGCTTGGGTGCCAGAGCAAGACCCTGTCTCAAAAAAAGAAAGAAACAAACAAAAAAACCCCAAAAAACAACATGTGACTCCTGAGGTTAGGTCATAAGTGACCCTGTGGCTTTTGCCTTATTCTCTTGGATCACTCCCTCTAGGGAAAGCCATCAGCCATGTTGTGAGGACATGTAAGCGGTTCTACGGAGGGAACTTCAGGGCAAGGAACTGAGACCTCCTATGAACAGCCAGTACCAAGTTGCTAGTTATGAGTGAGTCAACTTGGAAGCAAATCATCTAGGCCCAGTCAAACCTTCAGATGATTGCAACCTAATAAGAGACCCTGAGCTTGACACATCCAGCTAAGCTGCTCCCAAATTCTTGACCCACATCACTGCACTCCAGCCTGGCGACAGAGCGAGACTCAGTCTCAAAAAAAAAAGAAAAAGAAAAATGGAAGGGAAAACTGAAAGATCTCTGAAGAATACCCAGCTCTGTCACACCTATGATGTGGCCTCTGGAAACCCCTGCCTATGGGGAAGACTTGTCATTGGTGGTAGTTAGATGTTCAGGAACAATGTCTCTGAAGTTAGAGGGACCTGGTTCAACCTGACCTGGTCTCAGTTTTCTCATTTATTTTTTTATTTTATTTTATTTTTTTCAGACAAAGTCTCACTCTGTCACCAGGCTGGAATGCAGGGCCGTGATCTCAGCTCACTGCAACCTCTGCCCCCTGGGTTCAAGTGATTCTCCTGCCTCAGCCTCCAGAGTAGCTGGGACTACAGGCGCGTGCCACAATGCCCAGCTAATTTTTGTATTTTTAGTAGAGATGGGGTTTCACCATGTCAGCCAGGATGATCTCGATCTTTTTTTTTTTTTTTTTCTAATCACCTGGGTGCAGGTGGGCTAAGGCCAAAAAGGGTGTTAGCAGATCTCGATTTCTTGACCTTGTGATCTGCCCACCTCGGCCTCCCAAAATGCTGGGATTACAGGCATGAGCCACCATGCCTGGCCAGTTTTCTCATTTATAAAATGGGATAATAGTACCAATTCCTTGGGTTGTGGGAAGATTAAATGAAATAATCCATGTAATTTGGTTACATACTCAGCTGCTCCCATTAGCACATCCTGATTATTCTTACTTAGCATTCAGACCATGTGTGACTGCACTTATAAGACCACATGAATCCAGTGGTCTGTGCCATGTAAATCAGGCCACTGAGATTTTGCTCAGCCTGCAATGGCATGGGCAAATATGCTTTTGACCTTGTAAAGCCAGGTGGGCCCTAGCCTCAAGCGACTCACCTTCAGGCTAGGGGTATCTTACAGATAGCTGGGAGTCAGGTCAAAGAGCTGCCTTATAGATAGCTGGGAGTCCTCCAGGCTAAGTGTCCTATAGGGCTGGGAGTTCCTCCAGGCTAACTGGTTGTTCACTGGCTCTGGAGTTGCAAGAATAGACAACTGGCTCTCTGCTGCTATTGGAAGTCTCTCCTAAATTAAACTCCTTAATTAGTTGGACGTGGTGGCGGGCGCCGATAATCCCAGCTACTCAGGAGGCTAAGGCAGGAGAATTCATTGAACCTGGGGTTGGGGCGGGGTGGAGGTTGCAGTGAGCTGCTATCTTGCCATTGCACTCCAGCCTGGCAAGTGGAAATTCCATCTCAAAAACAAAACAAACTCCTTGGTCTGCCACATGCCACTGCTCTGTGACCTTGCACTTTTGGTTCAAAGATCCAAACAAGGTCTATAGTAGCTTACTTATTCTGTCCTCAGGGACCACTCTCCACTGATCCCCTGTGGGCTTTAGCTGACTAAGCCCAGTGTGGCTGAGTGGTACCCAGCATGATAACTGCATGGGTAAGGGTTCAGTGCAGGCAGGATCAGCTGGCCAGGGCTAGTGGATGTTTCCTTCACAACAGTTCTCCTGCCACCTGAGATCATACAGTATCTCAGCATCTGTTAGGTCAGTCTGGGGTCCAGCCGGAGGCCTGATGAAGCAAACAGCTCTCTGAATGTTTACTCTGGAAACGTCTGGGAGGCTGAGTGAATAACAGCAAAATCAACCCTAACCCCCATAGGATCCAGAATTGTGCAACTGAAGCTCCTGGGAGGATAGAATTGAAGTTAGGCGGGCCGGGCGCGATGGCTCACGCCTGTAATCCCAGCACTTTGGGAGGCCGAGGCGGGTGGATCACGAGGTCAAGAGATCCAGACCATCCTGGTCAACATGGTGAAACCCTGTCTCTACTAAAAATACAAAAAATCAGCTGGGCATGGTGGCGCGTGCCTGTAATCCCAGCTACTCAGGAGGCTGAGGCAGGAGAATTGCTTGAACCTAGGAGGCGGAGGTTGCGGTGAGCCGAGATCGCGCCATTGCACTCCAGCCTGGGTAACAAGAGCGAAACTCCGTCTCAAAAAAAAAAAAAAAAAGAATTGAAGTTAGGCAAAGGAGGTCTCTTAGAACCAGCCCCAGATGCCCCTATAGGACCTTTTTCAGATAACCTGTCTAGAAGCTCCAGGCCTTGCTTTTCCTAGAAGTGCCCTGCTATGCCTGTGAGCAATGTCACCAAACAGGTTGGCTCAATCAGTCGTTCTAGCATGCCTCTCTTTCTCAGGCAGACCTGCAATAGAGAAGAGAAGGCCTTCACGAGCCCCTCCCTACTGGCTCTCTACTACTCCTGCTCCCTCTTCCTGCTTGGATACACTTCATTTCACCTTAACCCTTTGGAGCGGTCTGTCTGGGAAGGAGGTGCCAGGATCCAGGATGTGTGGCGGACAAGGCCCAGGTGAGGCTGTGCTATGGCTGCTTCAGCACGATGCTTACGCCATGCTGAGATCATAGTCTGGTCCTTGTCACTTCTGGGGGTCACTCCCCTCCCTGACAAAGGCTGCTCACCATTCCTCTACAAAGTTGCACCCAGAAAGGGTGGGTAACCCAGTACAAGGGACAGCCCAGTTATCTGCACCAGGACACTCTTGAAAGCAAAGTCCAGCTGGGCGTGGTGGCTCATGCCTGTAATTCCAGCAATTTGGGAGGCTGAGGCAGGTGGATCACCTGAGGTCAGGAGTTGGAGACCAGCCTGGCCAACATGATGAAACCCTTCCTCTACTAAAAAAAAAATACAAAAACTTAGCTGGGCTTGGTGGTGCATGCCTGAAATCCCAGCTACTTAGGAGGCTGAGGCAGGAGAATCGCTTGAACCTGGGAGTCGGAGGTTGCAGTGAGCTGAGATCAGGCCATTGCACTCCAGCCTGGGGAACAAGAGTATGAAACTCCGTCAAAAAAAAAAAAAAAAAAAAAAAGCGAAGTCCCAAGCCTCTTCCAGGTGCTGCCCCGCTCATGCCAGTCACCGCTGCTGCTTTATGAGAAGGCTCTACCAGCCAAATGCGTATGGGTTTGTTGGGTGGGGGTGGGGGGGAGAAGAGTCCTACCTGGCCACTGCCCCCTATCGGACCTCGCCCTCCCAGCCAAAGGATGGGTTCCAGATCTTGCCTTTTGTATTCCCCAGCTGGGGGCCAGCCGGCTAAGGGACCCCAGGGAGACACAGTCTTCCCATTGCAAACGATAGCGCTGATGGCTGAAGGCCCCTGTCTTCAAGCCCCTCCCTCCAAAGATGACAGCTCTCCAGTCTCTAGGTGCCTACAGGCCACGTGGGCTGGCAGTCAACTCACCTGTTTCTCAGAGGGGCCCAGGACGCACAGAAGGGGCTGGTCACTGCCCTCTGCCGGACCCCTGGGGGGATAAGGTTGTCTGCCTGGGTGCGGCCTGGGGGCACAGCTTCGCGGGGCCCCGGCCCCCTGCGTACACAGACATGACCACAGCGCCGGCACCGCGCCCTCCCACCGCCCTCACCCGGCCGCCGGTGCAGGAAGACAGCTTTCGCCGGACTCTCGCGGCTAAGGCCCAGCTCCAGCCGCTCGGCTCGACCCGGCCCGCCCCCGGGGTGCATTGTGGGAAATGTAGTCCGTAGCGCTCGGCAGCCTACTGCGCCGCGGGACTGGTTCTGGGTTCCTCATCCCGGCAGAGCCGCGGGCAGGTCCTCACCCGGGTATGGGATTGCCTCACCCGGCGCCGCCTTCTAAGGACCTGGGGCCTCCTCGGAGCCTAGAGCCCCACGCAGACCGCAGACCTGGACTCTCGGCCTCTCTGTCCGAGCCAGCTAGTAGTTCATTTCAAGGGAGAGAAAGGGACCTTAGGGTTGTTTCCCCTATTGATTGTGGAAGGTCAGTGCAAGTTTTGGGGGCTGGATAAATGTCATTCGTGGGCCCAGTCACACAGGCTGTAAAGGATGTGGGCATGCGCAAAAGTTGCACAAATTGTTTCTAAAAACATATTTGTAGCCACGTTTTAATGTATCAGTATAATGCTCTAGAACAGTAGTTCTCAACTCTGACAGCACGTAGAATAACCTGGGGAGCTTCAGAAAAAAAAAAAAAAAAAAAACTGGGCCGGGCGCGGTGGCTCACGCCTGTAATCCTAACAGCTGGGAGGCCGAGGCGGGTCGATCACTTGAGTTCAGAAGTTCGAAATCAGCCTGGCCAACATGGTGAAACCCCGTCTCTACTAAAAATACAAAAACCAGCCAGGCGTGATGGCGCGCGCCGGTAAGTCCCAGCTACTCAGAAGGCTGAGGTAGGAGCCTGAGGTGGGAGCCCAGAAGGTTGGGGCTATGGTGAGCTGTGATCATGCCCCTGCACTCCAGCCTGAGCACAGAGCGAGACCCTGTCTCAAAAACAACAAAAACTAATGCCTGGACACCAGTCCTAGAGATTTTGATTTAATTGAATTTGGAGTAGGGCGGAGTGTCGGGAAGCCAGGCATCACTATTGTTTTAACAGCTCCCCAGGTGATTTGCCAGGGCAAAGAATCATTGTTTATAATTTCCTAGACACAAAGCAATAAAAACAACAGGAAAACAGGCAACAACAGGCTTTTCCAAGTGGCCCTTATTTTTAGAGATGGTTTTAAAAAGGAAAATTAGGGCCAGGCGTGGTGGCTCACGCCTGTAATCCCAGCACTTTGGGAGTCTGAGGCGGGTGGATCATGAGGTGAAGAGATCGAGACCAGCCTGGCCAACATGGTGAAACCCCATCTCTACTAAAAATACACAAATTAGCCAGGCGTTTGGCACACTCCTGTAGTCCTAGCTACTCGGGAGGCTGAGGCCGACGAATCGCTTGAACTCGGGAGGCGGAGGTTGCACTGAGCCTAGAATGCGTCACTGTGCTCCAGCCTGAGGACAGAGCAAGACTCCGTCTCAAAAAAAAAAAAAAAAAAGTAAAATTAGGGATTGGCACTACTGCTTATGTCTTTTCTGAAGCAATTAATTCACTCTATAGCCTTATGGCTAATTCCCGCAACAGTTATAGGATGAAAGAAAAAGCCTTAAATCACTCCTCTGACTTTCCCTGCTGTTCCACAAGCACCTGGGGGCGGTGTCCTGTCTCTCTCTGAGCCCTACACTGGAGTCACCGTGGGCTTTTCTTCCCAGTCTCAGATGGCTGCCACCTGTAGCCTGCTACCACAACACTGGCCTGTGGCTGACATGATGACAAAGTTGTGGCCTTTAACTGAAAATGTGTTTGTATAAGGCTATCAAGTTATTGGACATAGTCTAAGGGAATCTTTCTCACCCCCATGCCCCTCAATTTCAGATAAGGACATAAGAAAATGCCCTATTCCTAGGCCGGGCATGGTGGCTCACACCTGTAATCCTAGCACTTTGGGAGGTCGAGGTGGGTGGATCACCTGAAGTCGGGAGTTCAAGACCAGCCTGGCCATCAGGGTGAAACCCCATCTTTAAAAAATGAAAAAAAAAAAAAAGACTCCCTGGTGGTCTAGTGGCTAGGAAAAAGTGGAAAAAAAAATTAAAAAAAAAGAAAAAAAAAAAAGAAAATGCCCTATTCGTTAACTGGGAGTCTCTCCAGGTCTCCACAGGTCACTCAGAACTTTATCTCCTCATTAGCTCAGAAGTTCAAGTTCCCTCCCTTAGGGCAAGAATCATTTATGCAGTTTTTTTTCCCTCTAATTATATTATAAGAGTTTGACCCATGAGCTGGCTTGGTAGCACAGGCTTGTAATCCCAATTATTCTGGAAACTCAGGCAGGAAGAATTGCTTGAGCCCAGGAGATCAAGTCTGAAGTAAGCTGTGATCAGGAACAAGAATGAGACAGTCAAGAAAGAAAAAGAAGGAAGGGTGGGAGGCAGGGAGGGAGGGAGGGAGGAAGGAAGGAAGGAAGGGAGGGAGGAAGGAAGGAAGGGGATTTTAAGTCAAGATATAACATTTTCTTCTTGGTACAGAAATGTCCTCGCTATAATTTTTTTATTTTTTTTTCTTTCTTTTCTTTTTTTTTTTAGAGTTGGGGGTCTCACTATGCTATGTTGACAAGGCTGGTATCAAACTCTTGGCCTCAAGCAATTCTCTCATCTTGACCTCCCAAAGTACTGGAATTACAGGCATAAGCCAGCATGCCTGGCCAAATCCTGCCTATATTTCATTAATCTCCATAGAAGACAAATAAATTTAGTTTTCTTTTTTCTTTCTTTCTTTCCTTTTTTTTTTTTTTTTTTTGAGACTGAGTGAGTCTTGCTTTGTCACCCAGGCTGGAGTTCAGTGCCGAGATCTTGGCTCGCTGCAAACTTCGCCTCCTGGGTTTAAGCGATTCTCCTGCGTCAGCCTTCTGAATAGCTGGGATTACAGGTGGGCCCCACCACACCTGGCTAATTTTTGTATTTTTAGTAGAGATGGGGTTTCACCATGTTGATCAGGCTGGTCTCGAACTCCTGACCTCGTGATCTACCTACCTCGGCCTCCTAAAATTCTGGGATTACAGGTGGGAGCCACCATGCCCAGCCACCTATTGATTTATATTTGAATATTAGGACAACCTTTTCCTGTAGGACACTTTTTGCTGATTGGAATTGCAAAGAAATAAATCTTTTTTTTTTTAGTTCGTTACCAGCCTGTGAGACGGAGTTTCGCCCTTGTTACCCAGGCTGGAGTGCAATGGCGCGATCTCGGCTCACCGCAACCTCCGCCTCCTGGGTTCAGGCAATTCTCCTGCCTCAGCCTCCTGAGTAGCTGGGATTACAGGCACGCGCCACCATGCCCAGCTAATTTTTTGTATTTTTAGTAGAGACGGGGTTTCACCATGTTGACCAGGATGGTCTCGATCTCTTGACCTCGTGATCCACCCGCCTCGGCCTCCCAAAGTGCTGGGATTACAGGCTTGAGCCACCGCGCCCGGCCAGAAATAAATCTTGATGTTTTGAACTAATAACATATGTCAATCCTACAATGGCTCTAATGCTGCTTTGAACCTTGGACTTTGCCACAAACAACATGCACCTCCCTTCCCTCTCCAGGTTAGGAGCTTCTCAAAGCCTCAGCTTTTTGTTTTGTCTGGGCTTGTGATTTTCACAGACCTAGCATGTTATCTCCACAACAGCAGTAATGAAGACTAACTGGGACTGGAACAAATTTAACAATTAGGCTTCTTGTTCTTCCCCATATTTCTTCTCTTTTCTAGCTTTAGTGAAGATTTCAGAACCTGAGGTGCTGCAAGTTTGTAGATAAAGTAAATCCTTGCTGGGTGTGTAGTCTCAGTTACTCAGGAGACTGATATAGGAGGATGGCTTGAGCTAGTAGTTCCTGGCCAGCTTGGGCAACATATTGAGACTCTGTCTCAATACTAATAAATTTTTAAAATTTTAAAAATAAATTTAAATGATAACTTTTTTTAAAAAAAAGGCTGGGTGCAGTGGCTCACGCCTGTAATCCCAACAGTTGGGAGGCCTAGCTGGGTGGATAATTAGGTCAAGAGATCAAGACCATCCCGGCCAACATGATGAAACCCCGTCTGTACTAAAAATACAAAAATTAGCTGAGCATGGTGGCACCTGCATGTAGTCCTAGCTATTTGGGAGGCTGAGGCAGGAGAATCACTTGAACTGGGAAGTGGAGGTTACAATGAGCCAAGATTGCACCAATGCACTCCAGGTTGGGCAATAGAGCAAGACTCCTTCTAAAAAAAAAAAAAAAAAAAAAAAAAAAAAAAATCTAGGCACAATGGCTCATACCTGTAATCCCAACACTTGGGAGGCCAAGGCAGGAGGATTGCTTAAGCCCAGGAGTTCCAAACCAGCCTGGGCAACATAAGGAGATGCCATTTCTACAAAAAAATTAAAAATTGGCCCAGTGTGGTGGCACACACCTGTGATCCCAGCTACTCAGGAGGCTGAACAGGGAGGATCACTTAGGCCCAGGAGGTCGAGGCTGCAATGAGCCACTGCACTACAGCCTGGATGAGCGTTAAGACCCTGACTCAATGAACAAACAAACAAACAAATAAACAAACCCAACGCACAAAAAATAAAGTATATTCTGAGGCTAGGACCTATTCTCAGCCTTGTTGCTATCTTGCTTGTGGGACTCCAGGCAAATCTTTTAATGACTCTTTCACCATCTTCAACAGTTTCCCCCTTATACAATACAAAATATCTAATGTGACATATTCTGAGCTAATAAGAATAGCCAGTTCTTTCTTGGAATGTTTGAAGAGGTTTTTCTTCCTGCCTTTATCACTTGGTAAGGCAGCCAGTTCTCCTGCTCTACTAGAAAATTTCACCTATGGTCTTGGGTCATCTGAATCTTTCCTGATTTTCTGTCTCTTCTCTCCTGGTTCCTTGTTTTTTGTTTCAGTTTTTTGTTTTTTTTGAGATGGAGTTTTGCTCTTGTTGCCCAGGGGCTAGAGTACAATCTTGGCTCACTGCAACCTCTGCCTCCCGGGTTCAAGCCATTCTCCTGCCTCAGCCTCCCAAGTAGCTGGGATTATAGGCATGCATCACCACGACTGGCTAATTTCTGCATTTTTAGTAGAGACGGTGTTTCACCATGTAGGTCAGGCTGGTCTTGAACTCCTGACCTCAGGTGATTCACCTGCCTTGGCCTCCCAAAGTGCTAGGATTACAGGCATGAGCCACCACATACGGCCCCTTGTAAATTTTTACATTTGATCAAGTATGTAAAAATGTAAATTCTTACATTTGATCAAGTCCCTGCTTTTAATATTTTATTTTATTTTAGAGATGGGGTTTTGCTATGTTGCACAGGCTGGACTCAAACTCCTGGACCCAAGCAGTCTTTCCATCTTGGCCTCATGAGTAGTTGGGACTATGGGCACAAGTCACCATACCCAAGTCCCTACTTTGGATGCTGAAGACCCATAGCCCCACATGAGACCAAAGCAACAGGAAACAATAGACAGGACAACAGGACAATCTATCTCTCTTTTTTTTTTTTTTGGAGACTGAGTTTCGTTCTTGTTGCCCAGGCTGGAGTGCAATGGTGAAATCTTGGCTCACTGCAACCTCCACTTCCTGGGTTCAAGTGATTCTCCTGCCTCAGCCTCCAGAGTAGCTGGGATTACAGGCGCATGCCACCATGCTCGGTTAATTTTGTATTTTTAGTAGAGACAGGCTTTCTCCATGTTGGTCAAGCTGGTCTCAAACTCCTGACCTCAGGTGACCGCCACCTCAGCCTCCCAAAGTGCTGGGATTACAGGCGTGAGCTACCACGCCCAGCCTAGTTTTCTCTTTACCTCATTTTCTCCTGTGAAGATTCAGCTGCTGAAAGTGAATGCATCTACCTCATTGGACTCTACTACCATTCCAGGTGAAGGTGCTAGTCTGGGCCAGCTCTTCTACATAGCTCTTCTCAGTCTTAGCCAGTGAAAAAGAACCTTACAAGTGCTATATGCCCATGTACATAAGAAAAAAAAAAAATCCAGATGCTTCCTCTGAAAATCTTCAATAAACACATTATGAAAAATCCTCAGTAATCACCTTAATGAAAAGGAATCAGGAGCATGAGCCTTGTTGGTAGGACTGACCGCAATTGGAATGCCTTCAGCTTCCACTTTTCAGCTGTGGCAAGTTAACCTTTCTGGGCTCTGGTTTCCTTAACTATAAAAGGGGATAATATTGGCTAGGCGCAGCGGCTCATGCCTGTAACACCAGTACTTTGGAAGGCCGAGGTGGGTGGATCACAAGGTCAAGAGATCAAGATCATCCTGGCCAACATGGTGAAACCCCATCTCTACTAAAAATACAAAAATTAGCTGCGCATGGGGCGCATGCCTGTAGTCTCAGCTACTAGGGAAGCTGAGGCAGAAGAATCTGGGAGGCGGAGGTTGCAGTGAGCCAAGATCGCGCCATTGCACTCCAGCCTGGGTAACAAGAGCGAAACGCCATCCCAAAAATAAATAAATAAATAAATAAAAATAATGAAAAACAAAAAAGAGATAATATGTAGTTATGAGGATTAAATGAAATCATAGATAAAGTGCCAGCACCATGCCAGGCACATAGTGTGATAAAGTGTAACAATTATTATTCCCCAAGGAGATTGGGCCTTAACCAGTAATAATTAGTTCCTTAATATCGTACACCTCTTTAGAGGGTCAAGTATTATCCAATAAGTGAAAGGCCCACCAATAAAGGCCTAGTTTGAGAAGCAAAGTCAAAATACCCATAGATCTTTTTTTTTTTTTTTGGAAACAGAGTCTCACTCTGTTGCCCAGACTGGAGTGCAGTGGCGCGATCTCAGCTCACTGCAAACTCTACCTTCCAGGTTCAAGCAATTCTCCTGCCTCAGCCTCCTGAATAGTTGAGATTACAGGCACCCACCACCACACCTGGCTAATTTTTGCATTTTTAGTAGAGACTAGGTTTCATCATGTTGGCCAGGCTGGTCTTGAACTCCTGAGCTCAGGTGATCACCCAGCTTGGCCTCCCAAAGTGCTGGGATTACAGACATGAGCCACCACACCCGGCTAAAATATCCATAGTTCTGTTCCTCCTCTTTCCTGAAACCTGTTAGCACTGGTGTAGCCTCGGTGCTCAAGGCTTAAACTTTGCTTTTCCATCTTCCCTTACTCCCTTGGTTATCTTATCCAGGCCTACGGCTTTAGATATTAGCAACATGCTGATACCTCCCAGATTTGTATCTCTAGTCCTGATCTTTATTCTGAACTCCAGACTGATGTAATCAACTTCCAGCTCCACATCTCACCTGTCTACTAGTTATCAGAAAACTTAACCTACCCAAAACTGAGTTCCTGCTCTTCCTACCAAAACTGTTCCTCTCATATTCTTCCCTTTCTTCCTTTATTCCAGTCCAAAATGTCTGTCTCCTGTTTCTACTGTGGTCACACTGCTGCAAGCACCATCCTGCGGTTGGATTTCTTTTTTTTTCTTCAGATGGGGGTCTTGCTCTGTTGCTTAGGCCGGAGTACAGTGACATGACTGTGGCTCCTCCTGTACCGTGTAGGCTGCTGAAATGAATTTGGTTTCTCTAAGGAGGGAGACAGAAAGTTGTTAGTGGGCTCTGAACAGCGACATCATAACCTGACTTCCATGTTAACAGGATTCCTCTGGTTACTGTGTGGAAAACAGACTGAAAGTGGGAAAGGGGAGAAGCAGGACAGCTGGTTGGGAGGTTGCTGCAATAATCCAGCCACATTGTTTGAATCCAGGAGTTTGAGGCTATAGTGAGCTATGATTGTGCCACTGCACTGCAACCTTCATACCTTTCTGACCTAATCCCACTTCTCCCAAAACAATTCAGTTCCAGACTCCTTACTGATCTTTAAAAATTCTGGTCAGGCCCACACCTCAGGGCCTTTGCCCTTGCTGTTATTTTATCATTATTATTATTATTATTTTGAGACGTAGTCTTGCTGTGTCACCCAGGCTGGAGTGTAGTGGTGCGATCTTGGCTCACTGCAACCTCCGCCTCCTGGGTTCAAGCAATTCTCTGCCTCAGCATCCGGAGTAGCTGGGATTACAGGCACCCGCCACCATGCCCTATTAATTTTTTCTGTATTTTTAGTAGAGACAGGGTTTCACTATCTTGGCCAGGCTGGTCTTCAACTCCTGACCTTGTGATCTACCCATCTCAGCCTCCTAAAGTGCTAGGATTACAGGTATACAGGTGTAAGCCACCGCACCCGGCTATCCTTGTTGTTCTTTCTGTCCAGAACATTCTTTCACCATGTATCCGAATAGCTTGGTTCCTAATCTTCTTTGGGTCTTTTCTCCAAGATCTCAGTGAAGCCTTCCACACTGCTCGAAAGTTACAACTTCCCCCCAGAACTCCCCACTCTCCTTCCCTCCCTTATTTTTCTCCATAGCATTACCACCACCAGAGAGATTGTATTTATTTATTTTGAGACAGCGTCTCACTCTGTTGCCAGGCTGGAGTGCAGTGGCGTCATCTCAGCTCACTGCAACTTCCTTCCGGGTTCAAGCAATTTCTCCTGCTTCAGCCTCTGGAATAGCTGAGATCACAGGTGTGTGCTACTACGCCCAACTAATTTTTGTATTTTTAGTAGAGGCGGGGTTTCACCATGTTGGCCAGGATGGTCTCAATCTCTTGATCTTGTGATCCGCCCAGTTCAGCCTCCTGAAGTGCTGGGATTACAGGTGTGAGGCCACCGTGCCTGGCCTTTTTTTTTTTTTCTAGATGGAATCTTGCTCTGTTACCCATAGCTGGAGTACAGTGGGGCGATCTTGGCTCACTGCAACCTCTGCTTCCTGGGTTCCAGCAATTCTGCCTCAGCCTCCTAAGTAACTGGGATTAGAGGTGCATGCTACCACGTCTGGCTAATTTTTGTATATTTAGTAGAGATGGGGTTTCACCATGTTGGCCAGTCTGATCTCAAATTCCTGACCTTGTGATCTGCCTGCCTTGGCCTCCAAAGTGCTGGGATTACAGGCATAAGCCACCATGCCCAGCCAAGAGATTGTATATCTTGTTTAGTTTATTGTCTGTCTTCAAAAACAGCCCTCATCTCCATCTCCAGTAGGGCAGCAGCTTATCAACTTTGTTAATTCTTTGTATCTCCAGCATCTGATACAGCATATGTCATACAGCAGACCTTCACATAGTTCTTTTTTGTTGTTAGTGGTGACAGCGTTTTGTTCTGTCACCCAGGCTGGAGTGCAGTGGTGCAATCATGGCTCACTGCAACCTCAACATTCTGAGCTCAAGCAATCTTCTCACTTCAGTCTCCCAAGTAGCTGAGACTACCACCACACCCAGCTAATTTTTGTATTTTTTTTGTAGAGATGAGGTTTTGCTATATTGCCTAGGCTGGTCTTAAACTCCTGGGCTCAAGCAATCCTTGGGCCTCAGCCTCCCAAAGTGCTGGGCTTACAGTTGTGAGCCACTGCACCTGGCCCTTCATATAGTTCTTGAATGAAGGAATAACTTCCCAAGAAAATGCCTAAAAAGTGGGAAGGTAACTTTAAAAACTATGTAACTCAACAACTTCCTTTCTCTACAGATAAAGCCTGCTTTATTTATTATTTATTTATTTATTTCGAGAAAGAGTCTCGCTCAGTTGCCCAGGCCGGAGTGCAGTGGTACGATCTTGGCTCACTGCAACTTTTGCTTCCTGGGTTCAAGCAATTCTTCTGACTCAGCCTCCTGAGTAGCTGGGATTATAGGCATGTGCCACCACATTTTACTAATTTTTGTATTTTTAGTAGAGACGGGGTTTCACCACATTGGCCAGGCCGGTCTTGAACTCCTGACTTCATGATCTGCCTGCCTCGGCCTCCCGAAGTGCTGGAATTACAGGAGTGGGCCACTGCGCTCAGCCTAAGCCTGCTTTATTTTTGAATGCTTAATGGGCTTTTCTTGCAGCAGACTTTTTTGATCCCATGATGTTGAATTTAGGCTATAAAATCAGGTTACCTTGGCTAAGGGCCCACTGACAGGAAGGAACACCAGGTGGCCAAGACCAGCAAGTCTTTCAACAATGTAGACAATACATCTGAGGTGCCTGACGCTTGGCCGGGTGTGGTGGCTCATGCCTGTACTCCAAGCACTTTGGATGCCAAGGCGGGCAGATCACCTGAGGTCGGGAGTTCAAGACCAGTCTGACCAACATGGTGAAACTCTGTCTTATTTAAAAAAAAAGACAATACACCTCAGAATTTGAAGCTGGCAGTTGGAAGAACATTAGCTTGAAGATGCTGGAAACAAGCTGCATACTGAAAGCTGTGTTGCCTAATTTTTTGCTAGATTGCTGACTTGTAGTTTCATTCCAGCTCCTCTGTAACCTTGCACAAGTCACTCTTGGCCAGATATTTTGCCCAAGATCTAGCAAGACCTGTGGAAGCCACGTGGCTTTTCCTTTATGGGTGGAACTTTGAACACGCATGAGGTTTTTTTGTTTTTGTTTTTGAGACAGAGTTTTGCTCTGTCCCCCAGGCTGGAATGCAGTGGCCCAATCTCAGCTGCACTGCAGCCTCCACCTCAGCCACCCGAGCAGCTGGGATTACAGGCACCTGCCACCATGCCCGGCTAATTTTTGTATTTTTAGTAGAGATGGGGTTTCACCACGCTGGTCAGACTGGTCTTGAACTCCTGACCTCAGGTGGTCCACCCGCCTTGGCCTCCCAAAGTGCTGGGATTACAGGCGTGAGTCACCGCAACATCCTGTCGGCTTTTTTTTTTTTTTTTTTTTTTTTTTTTTTTGAGACGGAGTTTCGCTCTTGTCACCGACTGGAGTGCAATGGCGCGATCTCGGCTCACCGCAACCTCCGCCTCCTTGGTTCAGGCAATTCTCCTGCCTCAGCCTCCTGAGTAGCTGGGATTACAGGCACGTGCCACCATGCCCAGCTAATTTTTTGTAGTTTTAGCAGAGACAGGGTTTCACCATGTTGACCAGAATGGTCTTGATCTCTTGACCTCGTGATCCACCCGCCTCGGCCTCCCAAAGTGCTGGGATTACAGGCGTGAGCCACCGCGCCCGGCCTGTCGGCTATTCTTGAGCTGGAAATACCTAATTTGGAAACTTATCAGAAGGAAAAAGAGCTGGTTGGGGGGCGGGGGGGAATCACTTGAGTTCAGGAGTTTGAGACCATCCTGGGCAACATAGTGAGACCTCATCTCTAAAAACAAAGAAAAAAAAAAAAAAGATTATGGGCAAATGCATGGAGATAAAGGAAAAGGGGACGAGCCTCCGTGACATACTGATTCTCTAAGTTTTTCTCTTGCACCTTTCGTCAGGTTTCAGGCAGAAGGGCTGGGACGGCCAGGAGCCAGGGCCTTCTGTGGGCGCATGGCCATCAGCCCCTTTCCGAGACAGCTTAAACTTAGTCCCAAAGAAGCTCCCTTGCCATTTCCCTCACACTAACGGACAATAAGGAGGCCTCGAGCTAGGCAGGCCAGGGCCGTACTCGAGCTGCTGGCAGGGAGCAAATCTCAGGAAGGCCAAGCCACCAAAAAAATGTAAGCCTCGATCAACTGTTGAGTTAGGAAAAACAGGACCAGGTGCTACAGGGCAGAGGCCAAACCAAAATCCCCAGCGGGTCTCGCGAGGCGGGGCGGGTAAGCGCACCTTCTTATTGGGTGGCGATGAGCAGCGTGCTCCCACGCCCCTCCCCAGAAGGCAAGCCTCCTGCGCGCGGAGCACGGCGGGAGTAGAGTCGGCGGGACCAGCTGCAGTACTTCATCTCCCGGCGGGCTCAGCGCTGAAGGCTGCGGCGCGGCGCGGCGCCTTTGTGGAAGCAGTGGCCCAGCGCGGAGGAAGTTCCGGTCTCCGCGGCGCTGGGTCGGTGGCGGAGGCTGAGGAGAAGAAGTAGTGGGCCGTGGAGGCTTCGCCGCCAAGGTAAGGGCCCGGGACTGGAGAGAGGGCGTGCCAGAGCCTGCGCGGGTAGAGCCAGGAGACAGGGCCGCTCTAGACGTCGCAGGGCCGCGAGGCCTGAAAGCTATGGCTTCGGTGTCGCGGGGCGGCCGCGGCCTCGCTCGGGAAGAAGAGAGCCAAGCGGCGATGAGGTGAGGTAGGCGCCGCCCGCTGCAGGAACGCCCCGGAACCGTCGCGGGCCCGGGGCGGGGCCCGGCGCGGCGGTAGAATTACCGGTCCTGCCGCGGAGCTGCCAGCTGAGAGGTAGGAGCTGGCGCGTGGTTGCGGCTCTGTGCTCTTAGTCTTCGGAGCTGTGAGCGGGCCCTTTTTTCTTGCAGTTTTCTTGTTTCTAATCCAATTCTGATCACTAGGAAGGGAGCTCTTGTGCCTAGTACGTAGCCTTGTCCTCAGACTGGACAGACACTAGGGAGGCTCCGTCGGACTAGAAGGCTGGGCGGTAGAACCTGGAGGCGGGGGAGTGGTCTGGTGGGATCTGCGCCCGTTAGGCACTGTAGGAGAGGGATGTTTTCTCGTATTCACGCTTTAGATTCCTTGGCGGCGTAAATATGTGTTTTTCTCTTTACTTTAGAATTGACGTTAGGGGAATGGGTTCAACTTTGGAAATGCTTTTTTTTTTTTTTTTTTTTTTAAAAGGAAGGACCCTGTTTTGTAGGGTATATACACCATGAGGATAATTTTATATTTTGCATATTCCAGGTTTGCTTGTGAAGGTCTGAGTAGCTGGATCTAAGTGAAGGAGTTCAGGAGAGGGGGATGCAGTTGGTCATCTGGTTCGTTTACTGAATCCTGGATTCTGCCCTCGGCTTGCTAGTTTCCTCCTCCTTGTTGAAAAATGTCACCAGTGTGAATGATTTAAATATGTCACCCTTACTAAATTTGTGAGGTCAGTAAGGACAGGTGTCAAGAAGTGGTGCGTGACGGTAGGACTGGCAGCGTGGAAAGTAACGAAATAATATGGTACCATTTTGGTGCAACACAAAACTTTAATTTGAACCTTGTCTCAAACTAGCACCTAACTAGATACTTAACCTACAGGATGGGTTCCAGGTCTCTCTGGACAGTTGTAGCACCTCTCCTTATAGAATTCTATTACCAGGCCGAGCCTAGTTGCTCACGCCTGTAATCCCAGCACTTTGGGAGGCCAAGCTGGGAGGATTGCATGATTCCAGGAGTTAGAGACCGGCGTGGGCACATGGTGAGACCCCTACTCTACAAATAATAAAATAGCCAGGGCCAGGTGCAGTGGCTCACGCTTGTAATCCCAGCACTTTGGGAGGCTGAGGCGGGCGGATCACCTGAGGTCCGGAGTTCAAGACCAACCAGCCTGCCAACATGGAGAAACTCCATTTCTACTAAAAATACAAAATTAGCCGGGCTTGGTGGCACATGACTGTAATCCCAGCTACTCGGGAGGCTGAGGCAGGAGGGTTGCTTGAACCCGGGAGGCAGAGGTTGCCGTGAGCTGAGATCACGCCATTGGACTCTAGCCTGGGCAACAAGAGTGAAACTCCCATCTCAAAAATAAACACCAAATCCAACAAAAACCAACAGCTTTATTGGGTTACAATTTATACACCATACAGTTCACCCATTTAAGCTGTATAATTCAGAGGTTTTTGGTGTATTAATGCTATTTTTTTTTGTTTGTTTGAGATGGAGTCTCTCTTTTGCCCAGGCTGGAGTGCAGTGGTGCTATCTTGGCTCACTGTAACCTCCGACTCCCGAGTTCAAGGGATTCTCCTGTCTCAGCCTCTGGAGCAGCTGAGATTATAGGCGCCCGCCATCATGCCCAGCTAATTTTTTTTTTTTTTTTTTAAAGATGGGGTTTCACCATGATTGCCAGGCTGGTCTTGAACTCCGGACCTCAGGTGATCCACGCATCTCGGCCTCCCAAAGTGCTAGGATTACAGGCGTGAGCCACCGCGCCCGGCCCTAATTTTTTTCTTTTTCTTTTTGAGAGAGTCTTGCTCCGTCGCCCAGGCTGGAGTGCAGTAGTACAATTTCAACTCACTGCAACCTCCGCCTCCCGGGTTCAAGTGAGTCTTCTGCCTTAGCCTCCTAAGTAGCTGGGACTACAGGTGTGTACCACCACGCCTGGCTAATTTTGTTTTTAGTAGAGATGGGGTTTCACCGTGTTAGCCAGGATGGTCTTGATCTCCTGACCTCGAGATTCACCCTCCTCGACTTCCCAAAGTGCTGGGATTACGGGCGTGAGCCACCGCGTCTGGCCATCTTGGCAGGCTCATCTTGAACTACTGACCTCAGGTGATCCACCTGCCTCAGCCTCCCAAAGTGCTGGGATTACAGGTGTGAGCCACCATGTCTGGCCCTCTTACAGTATTTTTAAAACAATTTGTGATCTTCATTTCCCGGCGGACTGAGCGCTGAAGGCTGCGGCGCGGCGCGGAGGAAATTCCATTCTCTGCGGCGCTGGGTCGGTGGCAGAGTATTTTTAAAACAAATTGTGAGCTTGGACAGCATGGTGAAACCTGTATCTACAAAAAATACAACAAAGAAACAACTAGCCAGGCATGGTGGCATGCTCCTGTTAGTCCTAGCTACTCGGGAGGTTGAGATGGGAATATCACTTGAACCGGGGAGGTAGAGATTGAAGTGAGGAGATATCATGCCACTGTACTCCAATGTGGGCGACAGAACAAGACTCTTGTCTAAAAAATAAATAAATAAATAAATGAAACAAATTGTAGTAAATATATGTTTTTATGTGTGTTTATGTATATTTTCACAAAATTTGTCCTTTAAACCATTTTTAAGTGTACAATTTAGTGGTATTAATTACATTCACAATGTAATACAAGCAACACCACTATTTTTGAAACTTTATTATCTCAAACAGAATCTACAACCAGACAGGGTGGTGGCTCATGCCTGTAATCCCAGCACTTTGGGAGGCCAAGGCGGGCAGATCACTTGAGGTCAGCACCTGTAATTCCAGCTACTCGGGAGGTGGAGGTTGCAGTGAGCTGAGATCATGCCACTGCACTCCGGCCTGGGCTACAGAGCCAGACTCCGTCTGAAAAAAAAGAGGCCAGGCATGGTGGCTCATGCCTGTGATTTCAGCACTTTGGGAGTCTGAAGAGGGTGGATCACAAGGTCAGGAGATACAACACGGTGAAATCCCGTCTCTACTAAAAATACAAAAAATTAGCCTGGCATGGTGGTGTTCGCCTGTAGTCCCAGCTACTTGGGAGGCCGAGGCAGGAGAATTTCTTGAACCTGGGAGGCGGTTGCAGTGAAAAAAAAAAAACACTGTAACCATTAAACAAATAACTTCCCATTTCCTCCTCCTTCTAGCCCCTGGTAATCTCTGATCTACTTTGTGTCTGTATGAATGTGCCTGTTCTAGGTACTGCAAATACTAAATGGAATCATACAATATTTGTCCTTTTTGTGTCTGGTTTATTTCACTTAGTTTAATGGTTTCAAGGTTAATCCATGTTGTAGTGTGTGTCAGAACTTCATACCTTTTTATGGCTTAATCCATTGTGTGTGTACACCACATTTTGTTTTATTAATTAATTTATAGTAGACACTTTGGTTGTTTCTACCTTTTGACTATTGTAAATAATGCTTCTGTGAACATTGGTGTACAAATATCTCTTTGAATTCCTGCTTTGAATTCTTTTGAGTATATACCCAGAAGTGAAATTGCTATATAGTAATTATTATTATTCATTTTCTTTTAGAGACAGAGTCTTGCTCTGTTGCCCAGGCTGGAGTTGAGTGGCACAGTCATGGCTCACTGCAGCCTCGAACCTGTAGGCTCAAGCAGTCGTCCTGCTTCAGCCTCCTTAGTAGCTGGGACTACAGGTATGGGCTGCCACAACCAGCTAATTTTTTTGTTTGTTTGTTTAATTTTTATTTTTTATTGTGATGAACTCTTTCCTCGTTGTCTAGGCTGGTCTCGAACTCCTGGGTTAAAGTGATTCTCTTGCCTTGGCCTCCCAGAGGGCTGAGATTACAGGCATGAGCCACCACATCTGGCCCATAATTTTTTTATTTTTGTTTTTTTTTTATAGAGACAGGGTCTCCCTATGCTGTCTGTGCTGGTCTCGATCTCCTGGCCTCAAGCCATCTTCCCTCCTTGGCCTCTGAAGGTATTGGGATTATAGGCATGAGCCACTGCACCTAGCTGATGGTTGGTTATTAAATGTTTAGCTCTTTGAGGAACCATCATACTGTTTTCCTTAGTGGCTGCATCATTCTACATTCCCACCAGTAGAACACAGGGGTTCCAATTTTCCCACATCCTCCCCAACACTTATTTTCTGTTTTTCCTTTTTTGGTAAATTTGTATGTGTATATGTGGTTTTTTATTTGGTTGTTTTGATAATGGCCATCCTAATGGGTGTGAAGTGGTATTTCATTGAGTTTTCTTGGTTTTTGCTCATTTGTATCTTTTTTAACCATTCTTTCTTTTTTTTCTTTTGAGATAGAGTCTCACTCTATTGCCCAGATTATAGTAGTGTGATCTTGGCTCACTGCAACCTCTGCCTCCCAGGTTCAAGCAGTTCTCTGCCTCAGCCTTTTGAGTAGCTGAGATTACAGGCTACTACTCTTTGTATTTTTAGTAGAGACAGGGTTTCACCATCTTGACCAGGCTGGTCTTGGAGTTGTATTTTTAGTAGAGACAGGGTTTCACCATCTTGACCAGGCTGGTCTTGGAGTCCTGACCTCGTTGTCCACCCACCTCGGCCTCCCAAAATGCTGGGATTGCAGGCCTGAGCCACTGCGCCTGGCCCTTTTAAACCATTTTTAAGTGGACCATTCATTGATATTAAGTACATTCTTATTGTTGTGCAACCATCATAAAAATCCAGCTTCAGAACTTTTTTCTTTTTTCTTATTTAAAGAGACGAAGCTTCAGCGTGTTGGTCAGGCTCGTCTCGAACTCCTGACCTAGTGATCCACCTGTCTCAGCCTCCCAAAGTGTTGGGATTACAGGCGTAAGCCACCATGCCTAGCAGTTTTTTTTTTTTTTTTGGACAGGGCCTTGCTCTGTTGTCCAGGCGAGTGCAGTCGTGCAGTGACAGCTCTCTTTATCCCTGATCTTCTTGGTTCAAGCTATCCTCTCACCTCAGCCTCTTGAGTAGCTGAGAATTCAGGTGCACACCACCACACCTAGCTTATTTTTCAAATTTTTTTGTAGCTGTGGGATTTCACTGTGTTGCTTAAGTTTTATGTGTCACTTTTTTAAGGAACTGCCCTACTGTTTTCCACGGTGGTTGCACCATTTTACATTCTACCAACAATGCACAAAGGTTTTGTTATAGACTGAATTGTGTCCTCCTGAAAATTCATATGTTGAAGCCCTAAGCCCCAGTGTGACTGTAGTTGGAAATAGAATCTTTACAGAGATAATTAACAAATTAGAAGATATCATAAGGATGAGGCCTTAATCCAGTAGGACTGGTGTCCTTGTAAGAAAAGGACTAGATACCAGGAGTGTGTGTACAGAGAGAAAAGGCTACGTGAGAATAGAAGGAATTACAAGTGTGAATCTCCATGCCCAGCCCTGGCTATTTTATTTTTTGTAGAGTTCGCCATGTGCTCATGCTGGTCTCCAACTCCTGAACTCAAGCAGTCCTCCCACTTTGGCCTCCCAAAGTGCTGAAATTATAAGCATGAGCCACTGCGCCTGGCGTTTTCTTTTTTTCTTTCTGTTTTTTAGAAACAGAGTCTCACTCTTTCACCAGGTGCCAGGCTGGAGGGCAATGGTGAGATCTTGGTTCACTGCAGCATCCGCCTCCCAGGTTCAAGCAGTTCTCCTGCCACCACACCCAGCTAATTTTTGTATTTTAGTAGAGAGAGGGTTTCATTGTGTTGGCCAGGATGGTATCGATTTCTTGACCTCATGATCTGCCTGCCTCAGCCTCCCAAAGTGCTGGGATTACAGGTATGAGCCACCACGCCCGGCTGGCATTTTATTTTATCATTTTTGAGACAGAGTCTTACTCTGTTGCCTACCACAGAGTGAAGTGGCGTGATCTCAGCTCACTGCAACCTCTGCATCCCAAGTTGAAGAAATCCTTGTGCCTCAGCCTTCCGAGTAGCTGGGATTACAGGCATGTGCCACCATGCCTGGCTAATTTTTATATTTTAGTATAGATGGGGTTTTACCTTGTTGGCCAGGCTGGTCTTGAACTCCTGACCTCAAATGATCTGTCCACCTTGGCTTTCCAAAGTGCTGGGAGTACAGGTGTGGGCCTTTTTCTCTTTTCTTTCTTTCTTTTTTTTTTTTTTTTTAAATAGCTATCCTAATGGATGTGAAGTGGTATCTCATTGTGGTTTTGATTTGCATTTCCCTAATGGTAAGGGATGTTGAGCATCTTTTCATGTGTTTATTGGTTATTTGTATATTCTCCTTGAAGAAGTATCTATTCATGTCTTTGGTTGACCATTTTAAAATTAGGTTTTTGAGCTGGGTGTGGAGGTGCACACCTGTAGTGCCAGCTTCCTGGGAGGTTGAGGTAGGTGGCTCTCTTAAGCCCAAGTGTTTGAGGGTGCAGTGAGCTGTGATTGCACCACTGCACTCCACCCGGGGTGACAGTCTCTAAAAATAAAGTAAAATTAGATTTTTGTCTTTGTTGTTGAGTTTTAGGAGTCCTTTATATACTCTAGATATTCCTTGTCAGATAATGTGATTTACAAATATTTTTTCTCTCTGTGGGTTATCTTTTTTTTTTTTTCCTTTTTCTCTTTCTTTTTTTTCCTGTGGGTTATCTTTATACTCTGTTGATAGTATCTTTTGATGCACAGATGTTTTCGTTTTGATCAAGTCCAATTTATCTTTTTTTTAAAATCTGTGCCTCATTTGCAAATTATTGCCAGTTGAAACTTTTTCCCTAAGAGTTTTATAGTTTTAGCTCTTAGGTTTGGGTCTTTGATCCATTTTGGGCTTTTTTAATACATTATGTTGGGTAAGAGTCCCACTTTATTGTTTTGCATGTGGTTATTCAGTTTTCCCAGTACCATTTTCCATCTGGGAAAAAGATTGTACTTTCCCCATTGAATGTTTTTGACACCTTTGTTGAAAATCAGTTGACTGCAGTTCAAGACCAGCCTGGCCAACACGGTGAAACCCTGTCTGTACTAAAAGTACAAAAATTAGCTGGGCATAGTGGTGCCTGCCTGTAATCGCAGCTACTTGGGATGCTGAGGCAAGACAATCACTTGAGCCTGGGAGGCGGAGGCTTCAGTGAGCTGAGATTGCACCATTGCACTCCAGCCTGGGTGACAGGGCAAGACGCGAGAATCCATCTCAAAAGAAAAAATTGACCATATATGTGAGGAGTTATTTCTCATCTCTCCATTCAGTTGATTGGTCTTTATGTCTGTCTTTATGTCATCACTGTACTGTTGTGATTGCTGTAGCTAAATGGTACACTTAAAGATGGTTAAAATAGGCTGGGCATGGTGACTTATGCTTATGGCATAGTCTTAGCACTTTGGGAGGTTGAGGTGAGCAGATTACCTGTGCTCAGGAGTTCAAGACCAGCCTAGGCAACATGGTGAAATCCTGCCTCTACCAAAACACAAAAATTAGCTGAGTGTGGTGGTGTGTGCCTGTAATTCTAGCTATTTGGGAGGCTGAGGCACAAGAATTGCTTGCACCTGGGAGACAGAGGTTGCAGTGAGCCGAGATTGCACCACTGCACTCTAGCCTGGGCAACAGAGTGAAACTCTTTACATACCCAAATGTTTTACCATAATTATAAAATAATTTTTATTTTCATTTTTAAATTCTTCATTCTTTCTTTTGTTAATGTTCTCTGCTGAATTAAAAAAAAAAAAGAAATAAAAAGAATAGGTCTTGTTGGGCCAGGTGCAGTGACTAACACCTGTAATCCCAGCATTTTGGGAGGCTGAGGTGGGCGGATCACCTGAGGTCTGGAGTTTGAGACCAGCCTGACCAACATGGTGAAACCCCGTCTCTACTAAAAATACAGAAGTAGCTGGGCGTGGTGGTGCATGCCTGTAATCCCAGCTACTCAGGAGGCTGAGGCAGGAGGCAGGAGAATCACTTAAACTAGGAGGCGGAGGTTGCAGAGAGCCAAGAGAGCCAAGATCGCACCACTGCAGTCCAGCCTGGGCAACAGGAGCAAAACTCTGTCTCAAAAATAAAAAGGTCTTATTGATTATTCTTTCTGCTTTCCCCTGTTCACCCCCTCTCACTTTATCAAGAAAGCACTTCTTCATTTGAAACCTAACTGAAGTAAATTGTCCCAGAGAGGAAAACCATTCAGGACACCAATGTTTTGTCTCATCTCCTGTATAAGTATATTTGGGTTGCTTCTTTCTTTCTTTTTTTTTTTTAAAAGATGGGGTTTCACCATGGTGGCCAGGCTGGTCTTGGACTCTTGATCTCAAGTGATCCACCCACCTCGGCCCACCCACCTCGGCCTCCCAAAGTGCTAGGATTACAGGCGTGAGCCACCGAGTCTGGCCTCTTTTTTTTTTTTTTTTTTTTTAACTTTAATCTCATGACAGTTTATGTTTCCATTTTTTTTTTTTTTTTTTGAGACGGAGTTTCACTCATGTTACCCAGGTTGGAGTGCAATGGCGTGATCTCGGCTCACCGCAACCTCTGCCTCCTGGGTTCAGGCAATTCTCCTGCCTCAGCCTCCTGAGTAGCTGGGATTACAGGCACGCACCACCATGCCCAGCTAATTTTTTGTATTTTTAGTAGAGACGGGGTTTCACCATGTTGACCAGGATGGTCTCGATCTCTTGACCTCGTGATCCACCCGCCTCGGCCTCCCAAAGTGCTGGGATTACAGGCTTGAGCCACCGTGCCCGGCCCATGTTTCCATTTTTAAAAAGTATTATTGGGAGGCTGAGGCAAGTGGATGACAAGGTCAGGAGTTTGAAACCAGCTTGGCCAATATGGTGAAACCCCATCTCTACTAAAAATTCAAAAATTAGCCGGTGTGATGGCAGGCACCTGTAGTCCCAGCTACTTGGGAGTCTGAGGCAGGAGAATCACTTGGACCTGGGAGGGGGTGGTTGCAGAGAGGCAAAATCACGTCACTGCACTGCCACCTGGGTGACAGAGCGAGACTCTGTCTCAAAAAAAAAAAAAAAAAAAAAAAGTGTTATAAATAAAGGTGTTGTTAATTTTTTTTATACAAGTCTTTTGTTTTTATTCATTTTGGATAAATCCCAAGAAGTGGAGTTGCTTAATGTGTGATTGGACACAGAAAATAAAAGAGAAAGAAAACAGAAAATGAAGAAGTGGAGTTGCTGATCATAGGTTAGTACCTATTATACCAGTTTCCAAAATGGATGTACTGTTTTGTATTCTCGTCAGCAGTGTATGAGAAGAGGTCTTTTTTTAAAAAAAAAAAAAAAAAAAAAAAAAAAAGAAAAAAGACAGGGTCTCGCTTTATGACCTAGGCTGGAATGCAGTGGCACGATTGTAACTCACTGCAGCCTTGACCTCCTGGGCTCAAGTGATCCTCCCACTTCAGTCTCTCCTGAGTATCTGGGACTATAGACATGTGCTACGATGCCTGGATAATTTTTTTTTTTTTTTTTTGAGACAGAGTCTCACTCTGTCCCCCAGGCTGGAGTGCAATGGCACAATCTCTGTTTACTGCAACCTCTGCCTCCGAGGTTCAAGTGCTTCTCCTGCCTTAACCTCCCAAGTAGCTGAGATTATAGGCATGTGCCACCATACCTGGCTAACTTTTGTATTTTTCTTTTTCTTTGAGACAGAGTCTTGCTCTGTCCTCAGGCTGGAGTTCAGTGGTGAGATCTTGGCTCACTGCAACCTCTGACTCCCTGGTTCAAGTGATTCTCCTGCCTCAGCCTCCCGAGTAGCTGGGATTACAGGCACACACAATCACGCCTGGCTAATTTTTTGTATTTTTAGTAGAGATGGGGTTTCACCATGTTGGTCAGGCGGGTCTCAAACTTCTGATCTTGTGATCTGCCCGCCTCAGCCTTCCAAAGTGCTGGGATTACAGGAGTGAGCCACTGCACCTGGCCTAATTTTTGTGTTTTTAATAGAGATGGGGTTTCATCATGTTGGTCAGGATGATTTTGAACTTGACCTCATGATCTGCCTGCCTCAGCCTCCCAAAGTGTTGGGATTAAGGGCTCGAGCCACTGCACCCAGCCTAATTTTTTATTTTTAGTAGAGACAGAGTTTTGCCATGTTGATCAGGCTGGTCTCAAACTCTTGACCTCAGGTGATTCTCCCATCTCGGCCTCCCAAAGTGCTGGGATTATAGGCATGAGCCACAGCGCCTGGCCCAATTTTTGTATTTTTTTGTAGCGACATGGTTTTACTGTGTTTCACAGGCTGGCCTTGAACCCCTGATCTCAAGCAATTTGCCTGCCTCAGCTCTTCCAAAGTACTGTACTGGGATTACAGGCAGGTGTTCTCATTGTTGGAAATCATTCTGTATATTTGATTTGGTATGTTTTTAATTTTAGCCATTCTAGTGAGTGTGTACTGGTATCTTATGTTCGTGTTTTCCTTATCATAGTGAACATTATGACTAATTATAGTGATATGTATTATAAATATTTACTCAATTTGGACTTTTTTTTTGAAACAGGATCTTGCCATGTTGCTCAGGCTAGACCCCAGACTCCTAGGCTTAAGTGAACCTCCCACCTCAGTCTCTTGAGTAGTTGGGACTATAGGTGTGTACCACCATCCCTGGCTAATTTATTTATTTAAAATTAATTAATTTGAGACTGAGTGTCTCTGTGTTGCCCAGGCTGGAGTGCAGTGGCATGATCTCAGCTCACTGCAACCTCTGCTTCCCGGGTCCAAGCAATTCTCCTGTTTCAGCCTCCTGAGTAGCTGGGACTGCAGGTGCCCACCACTACACCTGGCTAATTTTTGTATTTTTAGTAGAGACAGGGTTTCTCCATATTGGCCAGTCTGGTCTAGAACTCCTGACCTTGTGATCCGCTCTCCTTGACCTCCCAAAGTGTTGGGATTACAGGCATGAGCCACTGCGCCCAACCCTCGTTCTTTATTTATTTTTTTATAACAGGGTCTCGCTCTGTTGCCCAGGCTGGAGTGGAGTGGTACAGTCATGGCTCACTGCAGGCTGAAACTCCCATGCTCAAGTCATCCTCCCACTTTAGCCTTCTGAGTAACTGGGACCACAGAGGTGTACCATCACACCTTGCTGCTAATCTTTTTTTTTGAGACAGTCTCACTCTGTCACCCAGGCTGGAGTGCAGTGATACAATCTTAGCTCACTGAAACCTCTGCCTTCTGGGTTCAAGTGATCCTCCTGCCACAGTCTCCTGAGTAGCTGGGATTACAGGCATTCGCCACTACGTCTTTATAATTAGCTTGGCTTACTTTTGTATTTTTAGTAGAGATGGGGTTACACCATGTTGGTCCACCTGGTCTTGAACTCCTGACCTCATATTATTCAGCCGTCTCAGCCTCCCAAAGTGCTGGGGTTACCGGGGTTATAGGTGTGAGCGACCATGCCCAGCCATGTCCACATGGCTAATTAAAAAAATTTTTTTGTAGGCTGGGCTGGGTGCTCACACTTGGAATCCCAGTACTCTGAGAGGCTGAGGCAGGCTGATTGCTTGAATCAGGAGTTTGAGACCAGCCTGGGCAACATGACAAAAGCCTGCCTATACCAGAAATACACAAAAAACTTAGTGGGGCATGGTAGTGCACGCTTGTGGTCCCAGCTACTCAGGAGGCTGAGGTGAGAGGATTGCTTGAGCCCGGGAGATGGTGGTTATAGTGTACTGTGAGCTGAGAATACACCTCCGCACTCCAGCTTGGGTGACAGTGAGATACGGTCTCAGAATTTTTTTTTTATTTTTTTTTGTAGTGACAAGTTCTCACTATTTTGCCCAGGTTGGTGTCAACTTCTGGGCTCAAGTGATCCTCCTGCCTCAGTCTCCCAAAGTGTTGGGATTACAGATGTGAGCCACTGTGCCTGTCCTGTTTATAGACTCTTAATTCTGTTTCCTTGGTCTGTATGTCAATCTTATGTCAGTGCCACCCTATCTTCCTTTTTTTTTTTTTTTTGAGTTGGACTCTCACATTGTCACCCAGGCTGTAGTGCCAGGGGCACGATCTTGGCTCACTTTAATCTCCGCCTCCTGGGTTCAAACAATTATCCTGCCTCAGCCTCCCCAGTAGTTGGGACTACAGGTGTGCACCCAGCTAATTTTTTTTTTTTTTTTTTCAGTAGCGATGGGGTTTTACCATGTTGGCCAGAATGGTCTCCATCTCCTGACCTCATGATCCGTCTGCCTCAGCCTCCCAAAGTGTTTGGATTACAGGCGTGAGCCACTGCGTCTGGCCTACACTGTCTTTCTTTCTTTCTTTTTTTTTTGAGACGGAGTCTCGCTCTGTCACCCAGGCCAGAGTGCCAGGGGCACGATCTTGGCTCACTGCAGCTTCTGCCTCCTCGGTTCAATCCATTCTCCTGCCTCAGCCTCCTGAGTAGCTGGGATTGCAGGAGTGCGCCACCGTGCCCTGCTAATTTTTGTATTTTAGTAGAGACGAGGTTTCACCATGTTGGTCAGGCTGGTCTCGAACTCCTGACCTCGTGATCTGCCCGCCTTGGCCTCCCAAAGTGCTGGGATTACAGGGTGAGCCAGCATGCCCGGCCCACACTGTCTTGATTACTGTAGCTTTGTGGTGGGTTTTGGAATTGGGAAGTGTCAGTCCACTAACTTTGTTGTATATATATATTTTTTTCTATTTTGCACAGATATCACCAGGTTACAAATAATATTTTGCACACGTTTTTAAAACTTAATACATAATAGCTTATTCTGTATCAATTACCATAGCTACTTGATTTTTTTTTAGAATTACATAGTATTTTTTTTTTTTTTTTTTTTTGAGACTGTGTCTTGCTCTTACTTAGGCTGGAGTGTAGTTGTGTGATTGGCTTAAGCAACCTCTGCTCCTGGAATCAAGCCTCGGGATCCTCCTATCTCAACCTCCAGAGTATTTGGGACTACAGATACCTTCTGCCACACCCAGCTAATTTTTGTATTTTTTGTAGAGACAGGGTATCACCATGTGTTGCCCAGGCTGGTCTTGAATTTCAAGGCTCAAGCGATCTGCTTGCCTTGGCCTCCCAAAGTGCTGGGATTACATGCTTGAGCTGCTGCACCAGGCCTGAGTTGCATAGTGTTCTAATAGTATTAATATACTCTATTGATGTGCATTTAGGCTTTATAATCTCTTTTTTTTTTTTTTTGAGACCAAGTTTTGCTCTTGTTGCCTAAGCTGGAGTACAGTGCCATGATCTCAGCTCTGGGTTACAGGCTTGAACCACCATGCCTGGCTGATTTTTCTTTCTTTTCTCTCTTTTTTTTTTTTTTTTTTTTAGTAGAGACAGGGTTTCACCAAGTTGTCCAGGTTTGTCTCGAACGCCTGACCTCAGGTAATTCACCTGCCTCGGCCTCCCAAAGTGCTGGGATTACAGGTGTGAGCTACCGTGCCCAGCCTATGATCTTTTGCTATTATAAACCATGCTCTATTGGGTACCTTTGTAAACTTGTCACCTTACACTATAAATGTCTAGAGAATGAGTTCCTATAAATGGAACTGGAAAGTCAGAGATTATGCATATTTAAAATTTATTGATTAAATTTCCAGTTTTTCTTATGTTACTGATTTCTGACTGTTTTGGTTGGAGAGCATACCTTTTTTTTTGGGAGACAAGGTCTCACTCTGTCACCCACGCTGGAGTGCAGTAGCATGATCATGGCTCATTGCAGACTTGACCTCCTGGGCTCAAATAGTCCTCCCACCTCAGCCTCCTGAGTAGCTGGAAATACAGGCACACACAATCATGTTCAGCCAATTTTATTTTTATTTTTATTTTTTTGAGATGGAGTCTCGCTCTGTCGCCCAGGCTGGGGTACAGTGGCACGATCTTGACTCACTGCAGCCTCTACCTCCTGGTTCAAGTGATTCTCCTGTCTCAGCCTCCCAGGTAGCTGGGATTACAAGGGCATGCCACCAAATTTTTGCTTTTATTTGAGGAGATGGTGTCTGGCTATGTTGCCCAGGTGGGTCTTGGACTCCTGGCCTCAAGCAGTCCTTCCACCTCAGTCTCTCAAAAGTGTTGGGATTACAGTTATGAGCCACTGTGCCTGGCCAAGAATGTTGCATGTGCATTTGAGAAGAATGTAATTCTGCCATGGTTGGGTGGAGTGTTCTGTATATGTCTGTTAGGTCTAGTTGGTTTATTGTGTCATTCAAGTTCCCTCCTTATGTTCTGTCTGATCAGTCTCCTTGTTGAAAGTGGGGTTTGAGGTTTTCAGCTGTTATTGCAGAACTATGTCTTCCTTCAAATCTTTTAATTTTTGCTTTCTACATTTTAGGGTCCTATTATTAGGTGCATAATTTTTATATTGTCTTGCTGTATTAGGCTTTTAAATTAATATATGGACCAGACACACAGTGGCTCATGTCTGTAATGAACTAGCGCTTTGAGAGGCTGAGGTGGGAGGATCACTTGAGCCCAGGAGTATGAGACCAGTCTGGCCAACATAGTGAGATCCTCTGTCTACAAAATAAAAACAAAGAAAAACACAGGCGCGTATGTGTGTGTGTGTGTGTGTGTGTGTGTGTGTGTGTGTGTGTGTATGTATGTATTTCTTTGTCTCTTGTAACCTTTTTGTATTTAAAGTCTGTTTTAGGCCGGGCGCGGTGGCTCAAGCCTGTAATCCCAGCACTTTGGGAGGCCGAGGCAGGTGGATCACGAGGTCAAGAGATCGAGACCATCCTGGTCAACATGGTGAAACCCCGTCTCTGCTAAAAATACAAAAAAATTAGCTGGGCATGGTGGCGCGTGCCTGTAATCCCAGCTACTCAGGAGGCTGAGGCAGGAGAATTGCCTGAACCCAGGAGACGGAGGTTGCGGTGAGCCGAGATCGCGCCATTGCACTCCAGCCTGGGTAACAAGAGCGAAACTCCGTCTCAAAAAAAAAAAAAAAAAAAAGTCTGTTTTGTGTGATGTTAATAGAGTTACCCCAACTTTGATTATTATCTGCATGAAATGTCTTTTTGCATCCTTTCACTTTCAAACCTATTTGTGTCTTTGGATCTAAAGTGAATTTCCTGAAGATAGCGTATAGTCGGATCATGTTGGTGTTCTTTTTTTTTTTTTTCTTTTTTTTTGAGATGGAGTCTCATTCTGTCACTCAGGCTGGACTGCAATGGTACAATTTCAGCTCACTGCAACCTTCGCTTTCCGAGTTCAAGCAATTCTCCTGCCTCAGCCTCCCAACTAGGTGGGATTACAGGCATGGCCTACCACACCTGGCTAATTTTGTATTTTTAGTAGAGATGGGGTTTCTCCATGTTGGTCAGGCTGGTCTGAAACTCCTAGCCTCAGGTAATCTGCCTGCCTTGGCCTCTTAAAATGTTGGGATTACAAGCATGAGCTACTGTGCCCGGCCCAATTTTTTTTTTTTTTAAGAGACAGGGTCTTGCTGTGCTTATGTGTGTTGCTCAGGTTGGAGTACAGTGGTGAGATCATAGCTCACTGCAGCCTCGGACTCCTGGGCTCAAACAATCCTCCTGCTTTGTTGTTCCCAAGTACCTGGAACTACAGGCATGCGCCACCTGGCTTTATAATTTTTTTAATTTTTCATAGAGATGGCATCTTGCAATGTTGCCTAGGCTGGTCTCAAACTCCTGGCCTCAAGCACCTGGCTTTCCAAAGTGCTCGGATTACAGATATTAGCCACTGGCCTGTAGTAGAGATAGCGTCTCACTATGTGGCCCATGGTGGTTTCAAGCTCCTAAGCTTAAGTGATCCTCCCTCCTCGGCCTCCCAAAGTGTTAGGACTATAAGCCTGAGCCACTGTACCTAGCCCCTTCTCATTTTCTTTCTTTTTTTTTCTAGTGCATAAGGAGGCAACCTCATTTTCTTATGTGTGTATTCTAAAGATGTATTCTTTGCAGTTACCATGGGAGTTAACATCTCACAGTTATAAAATAATTTGAATTTATAATAACTTAAGTTCCATACCATGCAAATCACTGCTCTGGTGCAGCTCCTTTGTTGTCCCTTTTCTGTTATGTCATAGGTTACATCTTTGTAAATCGTATCTCATTAGCCTAGATTAATAATTTTTTATCAATTTGTTTTTAGATCACATTGCAAATGAAAAGCAGAGTTACAAAGCAAAATTACAATAATGCTAGTTTTTACAATTGCTCCTGTATTTGCCTTTACCAGAGATTGATTGATTGATTGATTTCTTTCTTTCCTTTTTTTTTGGGGGGGGTGGGGGAGAAGGAGTCTCTGTTGCCAGGCTGGAGTACAGTGGTGTGATCTCAGCTCACTGCAGCCTCCGCCTCCAGGGTTCAAGCGATGCTCCTGCCTCAGGCTTCCAAGTAGCTGGGACTGTAGTTGGTAATGTATAGTGGTATAAGAGCCTCTATCAGCTTTTCTTTATCTGAGAATGTCTTTATTATTTTCCTTAATTTTTGAAGGACAGTTTTCTCAGATACAGAATTCTTGGTTGTCAGTTTATGTTTAGGTCTTTTTTTTTTTTTTTTTTTTTTTTTTGCGATGAAATCTCGCTCTGTTGTCCAGTGTGGAGTGCAGTGGCATGATCTCGGCTCACCCCAACCTTCACCTCCTGGGTTCAAGTGATTCTCCTGCCTCAGCCTCCTAAGTAGCTGGGCCTATAGGTTCCTGCCACCATGCCCAGCTAATTTTTTGTATTTTTAGTATGGCCAGGCTGGTCTTGAGCTCTTGACCTACCTCAAGTGATCCACCCACCTTAGCCTACCAAAGTACAGGGATTACAGGCGTGAGCCACTGTGCCCAGCCTAGGTCTTGTATGATCATACATTTTGCCTTGGCATTTATGGCTTTCTAAATTTCTCCATATACATGTTGCTTTGGAATGTCCTAATTTGCCAAAGAGTTTCACCTCAACTTCTCTGCTTTTTTTTTTTTTTTTTTTTTAAAGAGACAGGGTTTCACCGTTTTGGTCAGGCTGGTCTCAAACTCCTGACCTCACGTGATCCACCTGCCTTGGCCTCCCAAAGTGCTGGGATTACAGGTTTGAGGCACCACGCCTGGTTCTTGGGCATCTATCTGTAATCTCTTGCCCCATGTGTCTGTTAGTCTATAGTCTGCTTCACAGCTTTGATTAGTAATACCTGCTGCTTTTTCTGCCTAAGTTTTGTTTTCGGTTGAAATAGAAACAAATGCCTGTCCTTCAAATACCCCTAGACAGGGTGGAACAGTTACCTATGATAATTTGCAAGTAAGGTCTGCTTTGCTCTTTGAGGGAGGGAGCTGGGAATTGGGGTTGTACTGCTTTAAGACCAAAACCACTGCCATGCTGGAGAAGGGGTGGGGCAAGGGTGAGTAAAAACACCACAGAACTTTGCTAGTGTTTTGAAGGTTGCTTTTTCTTTTTTATTTATTTATTTATTTATTTTTGAGACGGAGTTTTGCTCTTGTTACCCAGGCTGGAGTGCAATGGCGCGATCTCGGCTCACTGCAACCTCCGCCTCCTGGGTTCAAGCAATTCTCTTGCCTCAGCCTCCTGAGTAGCTGGGATTACAGGCACGCACCACCATGCCCAGCTGATTTTTTGTATTTTTAGTAGAGACAGGGTTTCACCATGTTGACCAGGATGGTCTCGATCTCTTGACCTCGTGATCCACCCGCCTCGGCCTCCCAAAGTGCTGGGATTATAGGCGTGAGCCGCCGCACCCGGCCAGAAGGTTGCTTTTTCTTGATTGGATATTTGCTTGTAGACCTTGGCTGTTTTCTGATGTTTCTATGAAGGAATGAGATCTTGAAACTTCTGGTCTGCTGTTTTGATGACCTATGGGCTGTCTTTTTACTCTCTTGATAGTGTCCTTTGATACACAAGTTTTAAATTTTGATGAAGTTCACTTTACATTTTCTTTTACAGTTCCTTGTGCTTTAGGGGTCATATTTAAGAAATCATTGCCAAATCCAAGGTGATGAAGATTTGCCTCTTTTTCAGTAGCTATAACAAAAGTCCAGGAGATAACTTTTCATCTTGACTTGAGTTACATGTCTGTCTTCAAAGCAATGACTGTAGTGAGAGTAATAGATTATTCTGATTGGTCATGCTGGATGGTGTTGGAATAGTCCGAGACAGTGGGGTTGATACTACAATGCTGTTTCCAAAACGAAAGGGCTAGTGAGCACTAGAAAAATCAGTAAATACTTATTTTATTTAGTAAATGTGAAGCATTCATAGCATATTAAAAAGTTTATGGTGCCCAGGGTACACTTTTTTTCTTTTTTTTTTTTTTTAAGACATTCTCACTCTTTCCTGAGCTGGAATGCAGTGGTGCAGTCTTGGCTTACTGCAGCCTCATCCTCCCGAGCTCAAGTGATCCACCTTAGCCTTCCAATAAAGAAGTTGGGACTACAGGCATATGTCACCATGCCTGGCTAAGTTTTGTATTTTTTCGTTTTTTGAGATGGATTCTTGCTCTGTTGCCCTGGCTGGTGTGCAGTGGCATGATTTTGGCTCACTGCAGCCTCTGCCGCCTGGGTTCAAGCAATTCTGCCTGAGCCTCCTGAGCTGGGATTACAGGCACCTGGCACCATGCCTGGCTAATTTTTGTATTTTTAGTAGAGATGAGGTTTCGCCATGTTGCCCAGGCTGGTCTCAAACTCCTTGGCTCAAGTGATGTGCCTGCCTTGGCCTCCCAAAGTATTGAGGTTACAGGTGTGAGCCGTCGCGCCCCACCCCATAGTATACATGCTGATGTGTGGTGGTCCCTGATAAACTAAGAAGTGGGAAACTAGTTTAACTTTTAGTTCATGTTCTAAAGTACTAATTTTTGTGGTTTATTTTATACAGGCACTGCTATTACCAGAATTTGGTAGAAAAAGGATCTACTTGTTGGCGGCCTGTTGATAAAAAGAGATGTGGGGGGATTCTCGACCTGCTAACAGAACTGGACCTTTTCGGTAAGCTCTGAAATTTGAATATTGAAATTGCCAGTGTTTTAATTATAAATATGTAACATTTTGGCCTACTATAAAGGAAGATAATTTCTCTGTTGAGAAATAGTTTCTGATTTTTTTAAAAATAGAAACTCAGTTTGGAAAATAATTTCAAAAATGATTGTGAGACTGAATACCCAGCATGCCTAATGTCTTGTCATATAACCTTTTTGTTTTTGAGATGGAGTCTTGCTTTGTCACCCAGGCTGGAATGCAGTGGTGTGATCTCGGCTCACTGCACCTTCTGCCTCCTGGGTTCAAGCAGTTCTCTGCCTCAGCCTCCCAAGTAGCTAGAATTAGAGGTGCCTACCACCACGCCTGGCTAATTTTTGTAATTTTGGTAGAGACTGGGTTTCACTGTCTTGGCCAGGCTTTTCTTCAACTCCTGACCTCCTGATCCACCCACCTTGGCTTCCCAACATTTTGAAATTTATTTATTTATTTTTTGAGACAGAGCCTCTCTCTGTCTTCCAGGCTGGAGTGCAGTGGTACAGTCTTGACTCACTGCAACCTCCGTCTCCTGGATTCGAGTGATTCTCCTGCCTCAGCCTCCCAAGTAGCTGGTAGTACAGGTGTGTGCCACCATGCCCAGCTAATTTCATTTTTTTAAATATTAAGAAATCCCCAAATATTTATTTTTGTTTCTTTTCTTTTTCTTTTTTTGGGATGGAGTCTTGCTCTGTCGCCAGGCTGGAGTGCAGTGGCGCAGTCTCGCTCACTGCAACCTCCTCCTCCTGGGTTGAAGTGATTCTTCCGCTTCAGCCTCCCGAGTAGCTGGGACCACAGGCGCACGCCACCACACCCAGCTAATTTTTGTATTTTTAGTAGAGACAGAGTTTCACCATGTTGGCCAGGATGGTCTTGATCTCTTAACCTCGTGATCCGCCCACCTCGGCCTCCCAAAGTGCTGGGATTACAGGCGTGAGCCACTGCGCCCAGCCTTATTTTTGTTTCTTAGCAAAGGAATACATATTTGGCTAGTAAGGAAAGCTAGTGAAATGTCCATAAATGTTTATAAAAGTTGCATTGAGTGCACTCTTTATGTCTAGAATTCAGAGCTATGCCTTGCCTGTGGCATGTTGATGCAGTTTGCTAAACCATCTCTCAATTTTAGGGGTTATTGGGTACCAAGAAGTGTGGAGATGGTGGTAGCATTGGTAGCATTTAGTAGTAAATGGATTCTATTTTAAATTTGTAGGGAGTTAATTTTTTTTATAGCTAATGTAATACACTTTGTATTTTAACTCGTATTTAAACATTTTTTGCATTGTGTTTACAATTAATGAAATGTTATACAAATGTGACTTTTTTGGTTTTACTTGGTACATAGCAAAGAAATCTAACCTTTAAATGTATGCATTCAAAGGTATTGATGCTCCAGTTGAAACTTCTATTACTAGTACATTTTCTTTTTTTTTTTTTTTTTTTTTTTTTCTTTTTTTGAAATGGAGCCTCACTCTGTCACCTAGCCTGGAGTGCAGGGGTGTGATCTCAGCTCACTGTAGCCTCCACCTCATGGGTTCAAGTGATTCTCCTGCCTTAGCCTCCCGAGTAGCTGGGACTACAGGTGCATGCCAACACATCTGGCTAATTTTTGTATTTTTAGTAGAGACAGGGTTTCACCATGTTGGCCAGACTGGTCTTGAACTCCTGACCTTGTGATCTGCCCTCCTCAGCCTCCCAAATTGCTGGGATTACAGGCATGAGCCACCATGCCTGGCCAGCATCCTTATTTTCTCTTCAGTGGTCTTTAAATTAAAACAACTATGTGATGTTGGGTATTCTTTTCTTTCAAAACACTAAGGATTAGATCAGTGCCAATAACCTATTTTTGTAAATAAAGTTTTATTAGAAAACAGCCACGCTCATATATTTGCAGATTGTGTATGGTTGCTTTCATGCTGTGCTGGCAGAGGTGAATAGCTATGATGGAGATTGTATAACCCACAAAATTCAATATATTTATGAACTGGCTCTTCATGGAGAAAGTTTGCTGACCTCTAGTCTAGATTAATGGGCTTGTACATTAACATTTAAAAATATTTAAATTGTAATCTATCCTCTTGTTACTCCTATTTATAGATAACTATTTTGTAAGTAAGGCTATTTCTTATAGAATTAACATGGTTTAGGTAAGCATTCAGAAATGTTAAGTAAATTTAGCTCTATTGTATAACTTTTTTCCAAATTTAGAACATTTGTCTTTGACTTGTTTAAACTTACTTAAAATTATATCTTCCCACATTAATTTTAAATGTAAGTCATTATATGTTGTTTTTTAAGGTCTTTGATCAGAAGGGAGTCATAGTTTATATAGCATTCCTTTTTTGGGAACTAGTTTGAACCAAAAAAGATACAGGAAAATGATTTTATTACATTTTCTTTGAACTTTCCTTTTTAAATTTGTTTTTATTTGGTTGAAAATGATTTTCATAATTACTGTTATTTTATATTAGTAGAACTGTTTCTTGGTTAGTCCGTATAAAATACAGATAAGAACCCTGCTACAGTAAGTTATTCTAAATCTATTTGATCTTAACTTAGAAGGGTAAGATAATCCTTAGGGCCATGTTAGATGTGTTCTGGTCAGAAAACATGTAGGTTTCATACATCAGTCCTCATCCTACGAGTGTGTGATGAAGCTTGAATTTTCCTGCAAGCTATTAAGACTTGAATTATTTTAAATATGGAAGACACTGTATTTAGTGGTAACATCCTAATTTTAGTGTTAAATTTTATTGGTTAAGAACATCTAAACCTCCTGCTCTTATGATGAACCACATAGACATAACTAATGTTAATGGGGGTCAGTGGAAGTTATCATGTTCTGAAAATCCAGTAAATGTACATCATTATAGTGTTTAGGTTAACGTTAAATTCCTATTACTTTAAGAAAGGGTTGGCTGGTCATGGTGGCCCACACCTGTAATCCTAGCACTTTGGGAGGCGGAGTTGGGTGGATCACCTGAGGTCAGGAGTTTAAGACCTGCATGGGCAACATGGTGAAACTCATCTCTACTACAAATACAAAAATTAGCTGGGCATGGTGGTGCGTGCCTGTAATCCCACCTACTTGGGAGGCTGAGGCACGAGAATCAGTTGAACCCAGGAGGCGGAGGTTGCAGTGAACCGAGATTGCGCCATTGCATGCCAGCCTGGGCAACAGAGCGAGACTTTGTCTCAAAAAATAAAAAAAGAACGGGTTTGGCATTGCAACTATTTCTCTTGAACTGAGTGACCCAGAATCAGTTGTTCTTTGAATTTTACTAAAGTAGTGCAGTCTGAGCTCAGAAGAGTCTTATGGTAGACCCTGTATGTTCTGGGAGGCAAGAATTGAGTTGGTATTGATATCTTAATGCTTTTGTTTTACTGCTAAATAGCAGATGACCCTTCAGGTCTTTTCATGTCTCCCTACCTAGGATCCCAGGTGCCTAATTGCCTGTTTAAACTAGTTTAGGGAATCTTGGACTGAAGCCAAAACATGTAAAATGCCCTGGAGGTTAGGCAAAGGGAAGAAGTAGAATAGTATGAAAGATTAGGTTATATCTTGTTTATCTCTTGAGTTCTGTAAATTGAGAATGTAAATTTAATAATGTGTCTATTTTTAAAATGGATTTTATTGCCATGAAAATGTAGCATGAGGCATTGGAATATGGAATATCAGTTTCTTCATTTGGGTCATGGGGATCATGCTTGAAGGCCTAACACTCTCTCTCTAGGTCCCTCTCAGCATTAAGCCCATGGATGCTGTTGGTGGCTTAGATGACTTACACATGCTTGGTAGCATGATTCATGCTACCTTCTATGATACCCTTGAGTTGTTATATTAGGACCCAGGTTAGAGTGCTTCTTGGTGGAGCCACTGTAGAACTGGGATTTAGATGCAACCAGGACTGATGCTCAGCTGATGAACACTGGTGTGCTTGTTCCTACTGGTGATTTACAACCAGTGTTTCTTCCTTTTGGGCCTGCATCCATTTTGATTGGGTAGTGTCCATGCTATATCTGTAAGAAAATATTTTGGAATGTTACCCCTGGATGCAGCAGTGAGAAAGATATCTACTGAAACTTACTGTAAGAAATTTACAGTGAATTGATTTTTCTGATACATAGGAATCGTCATGTTGACCTTGGAATTCTTAAGTTCCCTGGCTGTAGGAAATGGAAATTTTTGTAGTATGTCACCATTGTTAGCTTATTTGGTATTGCGGATTTTCCCTGTTGCAGGACTGGGTGAAAGCTTTTTCTGCAGCAGTCATGTTGAAAACCTTGTGTTGACTTTCCTCGTGTTCTGAAATGGGAGCATAAAAGTTTACTCCGCCACTTCGTCTTAAAATAGCAAACCTTTGCTGTTTTCTGCAGATCTAGGACCTTGTTACAGAACTCTGCCAAAAAAAAAAAAATGTTTACAGAAGAATGTGCTGTGATTAGAGAAGAATATGCTGGTGTGTAGATTTCAAACTCTCTGGACAATATAAATAACACTGTCTTTGTTTCTACAGTGGGAGCCAAGAAGAAAGGTTTGCTCCCGGGTGGAACAGGGATTATCCTCCTCTTCCCCTTAAGAGTCATGCTCAAGAGAGACACTCTGGCAACTTTCCTGGCAGAGATTCACTTCCCTTTGATTTCCAGGGGCATTCGGGGCCTCCTTTTTCAAATGTAGAGGAGCATTCTTTCAGCTATGGAGCTAGAGATGGACCGCATGGTGACTATCGAGGAGGGGAGGGACCTGGACATGATTTCAGGGGGGGTGATTTTTCATCTTCTGATTTCCAGAGCAGAGATTCATCACAGTTGGACTTCAGGGGTAGGGACATACATTCTGGGGATTTTCGGGATAGAGAAGGACCACCTATGGACTATAGGGGTGGAGATAGTACTTCTATGGATTATAGAGGTAGGGAGGCACCTCATATGAACTACAGAGACAGGGATGCTCACGCTGTTGACTTCAGAGGTAGGGATGCTCCTCCATCTGACTTCAGGGGCCGGGGCACTTATGATTTAGATTTTAGAGGCCGGGATGGATCCCATGCAGATTTTAGGGGAAGGGATTTATCAGATTTGGATTTCAGGGCCAGAGAACAGTCCCGTTCTGATTTTAGGAATAGAGATGTATCTGATTTGGACTTTAGGGACAAAGATGGAACACAAGTAGACTTTAGAGGCCGAGGTTCAGGTACTGCTGATCTAGACTTTAGGGACAGGGATACACCACATTCAGATTTCAGAGGTAGACACCAGTCTAGGACTGATCAGGATTTTAGGGGCAGAGAGATGGGACCTTGTATGGAATTTAAAGATAGGGAGATGCCCCCTGTGGATCCAAATATTTTGGATTACATTCAGCCCTCTACACAAGATAGAGAACATTCTGGTATGAATGTGAACAGGAGAGAAGAATCCACACATGACCATACGATAGAAAGGCCTGCTTTTGGCATTCAGAAGGGAGAATTTGAGCATTCAGAAACAAGAGAAGCAGAAACACAAGGTGTAGCCTTTGAACATGAGTCTCCAGCTGACTTTCAGAACAGCCAAAGTCCAGTTCAAGACCAAGATAAGTCACAGCTTTCTGGAGGTGAACAGCAGAGTTCAGATGCTGGTCTGTTTAAAGAAGAAGGCGGTCTGGACTTTCTTGGGCGGCAAGACACTGACTACAGAAGCATGGAGTACCGTGATGTGGATCATAGGCTGCCAGGAAGCCAGATGTTTGGCTATGGCCAGAGCAAGTCTTTTCCAGAGAGCAAAACTGCCCGAGATGCCCAACGGGACCTTCAGGTATGTTGATGGGGTGGATTGCTTTTTTTTTTTTTTCCTTTTAAGTAAGACTTTTGTGAAGGATGAAGCTTATTTATTTTTTTAATCATTTTATTTTTATCCTTGCATAACCATTAGAAAGAAAAATTTATATTCAGGGGTAGAATGTAGGAATGTAAATTTCTAGAGAAAAGGCCCTGAGCTCAGATTATATATATATTTTTTCTTTTATTCTTTTCCACCTGCTTCATTTTCCCTTCTCATATGTGTGTGTGTGTATATATATATATATATGTATATATGTATGTATATATGAAGGAAATATATATATGTATATATTTGAGACAGGGTCTCGCTCTGTCACCTAGGCTGAAGTATAATAGTGTAATCATGGCTCCTTGAAGCCTTGACCTCCCAGGCTCAAGCTATCTTCCCACCTCAGCTTCCTGAGTAGCCGGAACTATAGGTATGCACCAGCCACCATACCTGGCTAGGTTTCATTTATTTATTTTTTTCCTTTGAGAGCAAGTCTTGCTCTGTTGCTCAGGCTGGAGTGCAGTGGTGTTATCTCGGCTCACTGCAACCCTCTTAACTCCGGATTCAAGGGATTCCCCCGCCTCAGCCTTCCAGGAAGCTGGGACTACAGGTATATATCACCATGCCTACTTAGTTTAGTTTTTATTTTTCTTTTTTGTGATAGAGTCTCACCCTGTTGCCCAGGCTGAAGTGCAGTGGCATGATCTTGGCTCACGACAACCTCCATCTCCCATGTTCAAGCAATCTTCCTGCCTCAGCTTCCTGAGTAGCTGGAACTGTAGTTATGTGGCACCACACTAATTTTTGTATTTTTTTTTTTTTTTTTTTTGTAGAGATGAGGTTTAGCTATGTTGCCTAAGCTGGGCTGGAACTCCTGATCTCAAACGATCCACCCTTCTCAGCCTCCCAAAGAGCTGGGATTACAGGTGTGCACTACCACGCCTGGCCAGCAGTTTTGGTATTTTTTTGTAGATACAGGGTTGCAACATGTTGCCCAGGCTGGTTTTGAATTCCTGGATTCAAGCAGTCCCCCCACCTCAGCCTCCCAAAGTGCTGGGATTACAGGAGTGAGCCATTGCCCTTAGCTTCAGATCATATTTTTGATGTGCGTTTTTAAATTATTTTTTTTTATGGTGCTGATTTACATGCCTTGGGACAATTTAGTTTGAAAGTATATGTCTTTGGGAGTTGACTCTTGCAACTCTCGCTTAGTTAGGCCTGTGGTTGTTTAGGGATCATTTTCTTACTTAAATTCATTGAGAGAATACTTAGGAGTCTCCCTAGTCGTGAGGAGGTGATTTAGTGTTGCATCTATCCTCTTGCAGCTAACATAATTAAATGTTAAACTTCTTGAATATATGATTTAAGCAAGGAGGGTTATATTTGTAATTTTGCAATGAAGACATTACCTTTTAAAGTCGATTTGGCCAGGTGCAGTGGCCCATGCTTGTAATTTCAGCACTTTAGGAGGCTGAGGTGGGAGGATCACTTGAGGCCAGGAGTTAGAGACCTTTGTGGTACAACCTCAGGAGAGAGTGTGGCGGGAAAAAGAAAAATAAGGCCAGGCATAGTGGCCCATGCCTGTAATCCCAACACTTTGGGAGACCAAAGTGGGCGGATCATTTGAGGTCAGGAGTTCAAGACCAGCCTGGCCAACATGGTGAAATCCATCTCTACTAAAAATACAAAAAAAATTAGTCTGGGCACAGTGGCTCACACCTATAATCCAGCACTTTGGGAGGCTGAGGCAGGCGGATCACCTGAGGTTGTGAGTTCGAGACTAGCCTGACCAACATGGAGAAACCCCCTCTCTACTGAAAATACAAAATTAGCCAGGTGTGGTGGCAGGCGCCTGTAATCCCAGCTACTCGGGAGGTTGAGGCAGGAGAATCACTTGAACCCGGGAGGCGGGGGTTGTGGTGAGCTGAGATCGCATCATTGCACTCCATCCTGGGCAACAAGAGCAAAACTTCATCTCAAAAAAAAAAAAAAATATATATATATATATATAAATTAGCCAGGTGTGGTGGCAGGTGCCTATAATCCCAACTACTTGGGAGGCTGAGGCAGGAGAATTGATTGAACCCAGGAGGCAGGGGCAGTTGTGGGCTGAGATTGTGCCACTGCACTCCAGCCTGGGTGACAGAGACTCTGTATCAAAAAAAATAAATTAATTAATTAAAAGCAAGTCTGTTAACGCATGTTTTTGGGAAAATTTCTTGGGAGGTTTGACTTAATACTTTAGAGTTTACATATGTACGTATTAACTCATACTTTGAAGTTGAACAAATATTAATTGTACTTACACCAATATTATTTGACTGATTGGCATATAACTTATATCACTGCCAGAAGCTTCTGTAGTGTGGAGTACAATATAAGACACCTCACTAAAACTTTCCTCAGACGTACAAAGGCAGGAAGTTGTTTTGTTTGTTTCACAAACCCGGTTGATAAATCATTAGGGAAAACCTAATGAAGCTTTTGCTACATGAAGATTTTCCTATCCTGTCACCATCATTCGGGGACATTTAAAAAATTAACATTATGTAGTTATCTTCTCTCACCAGAGCTATGAAGTGCTGCTAGCCCACACCCCATTCTCAGACCAGGGAAGTTTTGGTTTTTTTCTTTGGAGACTGGGGTTCTTGCTCAGTCTCCCAGGCTGGAGTGCAGTGGCACAATTTTGGCTCCCTGAAACTCCTGCCTCCCAGGTTCAAGTGGTTTTTCCTCCAGTTTCCAGAGTAGCTGGGACCACAGGCACGCGGAGCATGACCAGCTAATTTTTGCGTTTCTACCAGAGACAGGGTTTCACCATGTTGGCCAGACTGAGAAAATTACAGTTTAGAGACTATGTTAGTGTGGCTTTCTGGTTATTTAAGTCTTATTCAGTGTTGTCTCTGGTCATGTTTTGCTTTCCTTTCAAGATTCTTTCAGTGAGCCTTGGTCTTAGCATACTTATATTCTAATGATTTTAAGTCACATTCTGGCACTCAAAACAATAGAGAAAATTGTAATTTTTCATATCTTCACATGATATGTCATTATCATTTTTGATCCTGAATAGTTAAACTTCATGTCGATTTGTGTTTTGAACAGTAAAGTATATTTACTTGTGAAATAATTTTTCATTCTGAATTTAAGGATCAAGATTATAGGACCGGCCCAAGTGAGGAAAAACCCAGCAGGCTTATTCGATTAAGCAGGGTGCCTGAAAATGCCACAAAAGAAGAGGTAAGGCACATGTTCTCTCCTGTTTCTCTGTGTCAGTTAAAAATTAAAAAACCTTTTAGTTTGAAAAATTGTAGGTTCACAAGAAGGTGCAAAGAAATGTGCTGAGAAGCTTGTGTATTTTTCTCCCGTCCTCCCTCAGTGTTAATATTTTGCATAACTATGGTATAGTATCTAAACCAGGAAATTGACTCTGTTATATTTCGTAAAGTTTATTCAGATTTTGCCATTTATGCATGTACTCACTGAGGTGAGGTTAAAAAATATTTTGACAAATGACTGCTCTCTTTAGACATGATCACATCCTTTAGAACATATTATTTCTGGAATGCATACATAAAGATGCAGTTTATTTACAATAGTAAAAACTAGAAACTGCCTAACTCCCCAATATCAAAGGATTGGCTGACTAAATTAGGGCTGAACTTATGACAGTTATACTCTGTGCCAGGCATTGTGTGATACTTATAAGCATTAGTTTATTTAATTATCACATATATAATCTATTCACTCTAAATATTAAGCATTACTGTATGCCAGGCATTGTTCTAGATACTGGGTGATATAGCAGTGTATATTATAAAGTTACTGCCTCTATGGATAATGAAAAAGCAAGCAAAAAACAGATTACATGATTTTAGTCAGTAAATAAATGCTCTGAAGAAAACTAAAGTATAGGCTGGGCGTGGTGGCCTACACCTATAATCTTAGCACTTTGGGAGACCAAAGCAGGCGGATCACTTGAGGTCAGGAGTTTGAGACCAGCCTAGCCAACACAGTAAAACCCCGTCTCTACTAAAAATAGAAAAAAAATAAGCTGGATGTGGTGGTATGTGCCTGTAATCCCAGCTACTCAGGATGCTGAGGCAGGAGAATTGCTTGAACCCAGGAGGCGGAGGTTGTAGTGAGCCAAGATTGTACCAGTACACTCTAATCTGGGCAACAGAGCAAGACCTGGTCTCAAAAAAGAAAACTAAAGCTAAAGTACAGGCTTAGAGTGTCACTGGAATTGGGGCTGTTTTATTTTTATCATCTTTATTTGTTTGTTTGAGATGGAATCTTGCCCTGTCACCTTGGCTGGAGTCTAGTGGCACGATCTCGGCTCACTACAACCTCTGCCTCCTAAGTTCAAGCAATTATTCTGCCTCAGCCTCCCAAGGTAGCTGGGACTATAGGCACATGCCACCACACCTGGCTAATTTTTGTATTTTAGATAAAAACAGAGTTTTACCATATTGGTCAGGCTGGTCTCAAACTCCTGACCTCAGGTGATCCACCTCCCAAAGTGCTGTGATTATAGACATGAGCCACTGCCCCCAGCCCATTTTTTAATTTTGTTGAGGCAGAGTCTCACTTTGTTGCCCAGGCTGGAGTGCAGTGGTACGGTCATGGCTCACTGCAGCTTCTACCTCGTGGGCTCAGTCAGTCCTCCCACCTCAGCCTCGGGAGTAGCTGGGACTACAGGCGTGCATGCTTATGGGGCTAATTTTTATATTGTATAGTTAGGGAGACATTACTGAGGAAGAGGCATTTGAGCCCAGGCCTGAATGCAGTGAGAGCACAGTTCATTAGAATATGGGGAAACAAACTGCCCATGCTGAGGAAGTGCTATGGCCCTGAACCCAATAAATCATTTTATGTTTAACACATGAGAAACTGGTCACTAAAAGGTTACACAGCAGGTACGCAGGAGAGCTTGGAATGTACACAGTATGAGTACAGAGAGCTTGAGCCCTTGAAGGTTATGTTCTTCTGCTTTTCTTATATACCTGAGAAGGTTATGTTCTTTTGCTTTTTTTATATACCTGAGGAAAAAAAAAAAAGAGACGGGGTACTCCGGACTGGAGTGCAGTGGCCCAATCAAGGCTCACTACAGCCTCAAACTCCTGGGCCCAAACTCTCCTCCTAAGTAGCTGGGACTATAGGTGTCAGCCACCACTCTTGGTCAAAAAAAAAATTTTTTTTTTGAGGCTGAGTCTCACTCTGTCACCCAGACTTGGAGTGCAGTGGTATGATCTCAGCTCACTGCAACCTCCACCTTCTGGGTTCAAGCAATTCTGCCTCAGCCTCCTGAGTAGTTGGGACTACAGGCATGCACCACCACGCCCGGCTAATTTTGTATTTTTAGTAGAGATGGGATTTCACCAAATTAGCCCAGGATAGTCTTGATCTCCTGACCTCGTGATCCGCCCACCTCAGCCTCCCAAAGTCTGGGATTACAGGCGTGAGCCACTGTGCCCGGCCTTTTTTAAAAAATTTTTTTAAGGCAGTGTCTCGCTCTGTTGCCCAGGCTGGAGTATAGTGGCATGATCTCAGCTCACTGCAGCCTCAGCCTTCTGCTTTCAAGTGATTCTCCTGCCTCAGCTTTCCAAGTAGCTGGGATTACAGGTGTGTGCCACTACACCCAGCTAATTTTTTTTTTTTTTGATATGGAGTTTCCCTCTTGTTGCCAAGGCTGGAGTGCAATGGCATGATCTCGGCTCACCATAACCTCTGGCTCCCAGGTTCAAGTGATTCTTCTGCCTCAGCCTCCCGAGTAGCTGAGATTACTGTCATGCGCCACCATGCCCAGCTAATTTTGTATTTTTAGTAGAGACAGAGTTTCTCCATCTTGGTTAGGCAGGTCTCAAACTCTCGACCTCAGGTGATCCACCTGCCTTGGCCTCCCAAAGTGCTGAGATTATAGGCGTGAGCCACTGTACCCATCCTAATTTTTGTATTTTTAGTAGAAACGGGGTTTCTCCATGTTAGTCAGGCTGGTCTCAAACTCCTGAGCTCAGGTGACCCTCTTGCCTTGGCTTCCCAAAGTGCCGGGATTACAGGTGTGAGCCACTGTGCCTGGTCTCCGGGTAATTATTATTATTATTATTTTTGGAGATGGAGTCTCGCTCTGTTACCTAGACTGGAGTTCAGTGGCACGATCTTGCTCACTGAAGCCTTTGCCTCCCAGGTTCAAGCAGTTCTCCCACCTCAGCTTCACAAGTAGCTGGGATTACAGGTGCACCACCACGCCTGGCTAATTTTTATAGTTTTAGTAGAGATGGGGTTTCACCATGTTGGCCAGGCTGGTCCTGAACTCCTGACCTCAGGTGATCCACCCTCCTTGGCCTCTCAAAGTGTTGAGAGTATAGGTGTGAGCTGCTACTCCTGACCTCAGGTGATCCACCCTCCTTGGCCTCTCAAAGTGTTGAGAGTACAGGTGTGAGCTGCTGCATCTGGCCTCTCCCGGATACTTAAGAAAAAAAAATTTTTTTTAAGAGGTAGTGTCTCACTATGTTGCCCAGGCTTATCTTAAACGTGGCTTTAAGCAATCCTCCCACCTTGGCCTTCTAAAGTGCTGGAATTATAAGTATGAGCCACTGCATTCTGCCAATTTTTAAATAATTATGTTTCACTCATTCTTTTTTTTTTTTCCTTTTTTAGAGATGGAGTTTTGCTCTTGTTGCCCAGGCTGGAGTGCACAATGGTGTGATCTCGGCTCACCACAACCTCCGCCTCCTGGGTTCAAGTGATTCTCCTGCCTCAGCCTTCCGAGTAGCTGGGATTACAGGCATGCGCCACCACGCCCGGCTAATTTTGTATTTTAGTAGAGACAGGGTTTCTCCATGTTGGTCAGGCTGGTCTCAAACTCCTGACCTCAGGTGATCTGCCTGCCTTGGCCTCCCAAAGTGCTGGGATTACAGGCATGAGCCACTGCGCCCGGCCTCATTCAACATTTTTTGAATGCCTTGAGTGTTTATATATAGTTAACTTTGCTTTTACACAATAATCATGGCTTTAAATAATGTATGATAAAAACCTTTAGGGAAAAATGTAATATTCAGTGTTTGATTATGATTTGTATCATTAGTGTAGATGCCATATTTTTGCAGATTCTTAATGCTTTTCGGACTCCTGATGGTATGCCTGTAAAGAACTTGCAGCTGAAGGAGTATAACACAGGTGAGTTTCCTGACTTGCATATGGTCTTGGGTTAGGAAGGGTCTTTGTTAGATCTCTGCATCATGTGCTACTTAAAATTTGTTTTAAGAAACCACAATTAAAATTTCCAGAAGCCTTCTGTTGGTGCCTTCAAATAACAAGCAGCTTTAGTCTTAGCTGTGGTTCTTTGTGGATATTTGTCCACACATGGGCGATGAGGATGCATGTTCCAGTTCTTCTGAATGCCTGTGATATATAAAGTGAGTGTTGCAGCAATTGCCCTGAATATATTTTATGTAATTATTAAACTTGCTATTTATGTTCTTCATGGTGGTGGAATGTTTATGTTTGAGGCTAATAGGATTTAATAAGCTTGCTGTATGTAAAATTTTACATTCATAGCTTCAGAGTAAAACTTAGACTTCCAGAGAAATTGTACAAATTAGTGGTTTCTTTAATTTTCAGTTTTGCTTTGAGAATGGAGTCCTGTAACAGCTATTTTGTTGAAACCCATGAATAGATGCAGAAGAGCTTTCTCTTTGACATCTGTTCTGTGGTCTGAACTGTAGATCAAACTTTTCAGAATATGCTCCTAGTCATATTTCACAGTACCAATTTCAGTCATTTCCTTTAAATCTTACTATAGTAAAAGTCGGGAAAGGTGAAATGCCAACAACTCAAGGTTTTGGCCAATATTTTTAGAACTGTGTGTAATAATAAGTGGTTTAAAAATAAGGGTAATCTTTAGGTGACCTATTTTGCAGAATTTTAAATGGAAGAGATTAGAGCATGAGTCTTCACAGAATTTAGAATTTCAGTTAAAGAGATCTTCAAGTAAGAACATGTCATATTTTTGAGGGTATAATTTTAGCAGTTTACCATGGAATAAAAATTTTGCATTCACTAGATAGCTTCTTCATATTGCTTCTGCAGAGGAAAATTTTTTTTTTTTTTTTTTTGAGACGGAGTTTCGCTCTTGTTACCCAGGCTGGAGTGCAATGGCACGATCTCGGCTCACCGCAACCTCCGTCTCCTGGGTTCAGGCAATTCTCCTGCCTCAGCCTCCTGAGTAGCTAGGATTACAGGCACGCGCCACCATGCCCAGCTAATGTTTTGTATTTTTAGTAGAGACGGGGTTTCACCATGTTGACCAGGATGGTCTCGATCTCTTGACCTCGTGATCCACCCGCCTCGGCCTCCCAAAGTGCTGGGATTACAGGCTTGAGCCACCGCGCCCTGCAGAGGAAAATTATCCACAAAGTAAATTTTGTGCTTAAAGAATATGGTATTAAGTCCAGAAATAATTTGTTCTGTAATTTGAGAGCAAACTCAGAGGTATTATTTCTCAGAGAGCTAATTATTTCTTTTGTTTTAAAAACATCAATCTTGAATTTGTGGAAACCTAACTAAGAGTAGATATATTGTTCTTCTTGTATATCTCACTTTTGTTGGTTATATTTATTTTTTGCATATGCCCCATAAATGCTTTCTTTGGGAACTCAAGGTAGAATTTACAGGCTAGAGATGCTTTTTAACTCTCAGGATAATAATGTCAGCTGTCTTGTTTCATGAACTGTGCTTTCATTAAGTATTGATATGTTTAGTAAAGGAGATGTCTTAATATTTAAAAAGCAGCAGTTCAAACTCCAGTTTCTTCAGTATTCTTTGACTTTCTAATTGTCAAATTTGTCAGCACAGTAAAAATTATATTAACATATAGGGTTTAAAGAGGAAGTTCTTAAATGTGCTGATTGTGGTAGCTATTAGAATTGGCAGACTGAAGATACTGATACACCTGGGAAATCATTCAGGACTTAAAAATAAAACTAAAAACACCTTTCGGCAAATACAGTCTTTTCTTGGCTTTCTATTAAGGGGTGTGTGTGTGTGTGTGTGTGTTTAGTGAAAGGATTGGATTACCTGTTATTACATCTCTATGTGACAAGTAGGATGAACTTTTGAAAATATCAGTCAGATCATGTTACTCCCATGTCTAAAACCCTCTTAGTGCCTTCATCTTCACTTGGAAGAAATTCTCAACTTCTTGTTTCATCCTACAAACCCATGCATGAGCTGATCCTTGGCTGTTTGATCTCATTCGGTACTGCTCTCCACCTACTCTATTTTACTGTAACCACACGGAGCTTTTCTCTTGTCTTTGACCAATACAGACTTCTTTCTGTGTCAGAGTCTTTGCACTGCTCTTCCCTCTGATCTTTACTTGTCTTCTACGGTTTAGTTCTTGACTTCAGTTTCACCTTTCTGAGGCCCTGTGTCACCTTCAAATCCAAAATCACCTGGTAGTCATTTTCTGTCATATCCTTGTTTGGATCTATCACTGATTGGATATTTCTATCACTGGATTTTTCAATTGGATCTATCACTGATCTACCCCTAGTCACTGATTGGACTGAATCTGTCACTGGTATTGGATGATATTTTTCTCAGTGGTTTTGTGTACCTTATCTCTCTCACTAGAGAGGAATGACAGCAGGAGCCTTATCTTGTTCCTTCTTGTATACACCAGTGCTTGACAGTCAGTAGGTCCCACATATGCATGGAATAGATTATTATTTATGATGTTTGTGAAGAGCAGCTGTGATTTCCCCTCAGGTGAGGAACATTAAAGGGTAGTAGAGGTTTCACAGCAGTGCAGCTTAGGTGTTATCTGAAGAATATGTCTTGGAACAATCAGATGTTCTGAGAACTATAACGTTTACTGTTAAAAGATCATATGTGGTAGCCAGGCATGATGTTGTACATCTGTAGTCCTAGCTACTTGGGAGTCTGAGATGGCAGAATTGCTTGAGCCCAGGAATTCGAGGTCAGCCTGGGCAACATAGCAAGACCTTGTCTCCTAAAAAAAAAAAAAAAAAAAAAAAAAAGGCATATGTGAATCTCAGTAGTAACAGTGACTTAAAAAATTTTTTATGGCTGGGCGTGGTGGCTCACGCTTGTAATTCCAGCACTTTGGGAGGCCAAGGCGGGTGTGTCATGAGGTCAAGAGACCATACTGGCCAACATGGTGAAACCGCATCGCTACTAAACATACAAAAATTAGCTGGCTGTGGTAGTGCATGCCTATAGTCCCAGCTACTTGGGAGGCTGAGGCAGGAGAATCGCTTGAACCCAGGAGGTGAAGGTTGCAGTAAGCCGAGATCGCACCACTGCACTCCAGCCTGGCAACAGTGAGACTTCATCTCAAAATAAATAAATAAATAAATAAATAAATAATTTTATTATTTTTTTTAATGAGAGACAGGGTCTTACTCTGTTGCCCAGGTTGGAGTGCATTTGTACGATTATAGCTTACTGTAACCTCAAATCCCTGGGCTCAAGTGAGCCTTCTGTCTCAACCTCCAGAGTAGTTAGGACTACAGATGCGTGCCACCATGCCAGGCTAACTTTTCGTAGAGGTGCGGTCTCACTGTGTTACCCAGGCTGGCCTGAAAATCCTGAGCTCAAGTGATTCTCCTGCCTCATCATCCCAAAGTGCTGGGATTACAGGTGTGAACCACTATGCCCAGCGAAATGGGTGACTTTCATAGGTGAAAACTGGCAGTCAGTGTTTTAGACTAAGTGATCACCTGCAAGATGGTTATTGCTCATAAGAGGGGAATTATGGCCGGGTGCGGTGGCTCAAGCCTGTAATCCCAGCACTTTGGGAGGCTGAGGCGGGTGGATCACGAGGTCAAGAGATCGAGACCATCCTGGTCAACATGGTGAAACCCCGTCTCTACTAAAAATACAAAAAATTAGCTGGGCATGGTGATGCGTGCCTGTAATCCCAGCTACTAAGGAGGCTGAGGCAGGAGAATTGCCTGAACCCAGGGGGCGGAGGTTGCGGTGAGCCGAGATCGTGCCATTGCACTCCAGCCTGGGTAACATGAGTGAAACTCCGTCTAAAAAAAAAAAAAAAAAA
>NW_022436963.1:1614635-1626654 GCF_009761245.1 Sapajus apella
TTTTTTTTTTTTTTTTGGAGACAGAGTCTTGCTTTGCCACTCAGGTGGAGTGCAGTGGTGTGATCTCAGCTCACTGCCACCTCTGCCTCCCAGGTTCAAGCAGTTCTGCCTCAGTCTCCTGAATAGCTGGGATTACAGGCCCCCCCCACCACACCCAGCTAATTTTTGTATTTTTGTATTTTTTTTTTTTTTTTTTGAGACAGAGTCTTGCTCTGTTGCCAGGCGCCAGGGTGGAGTACAGTGGCACAATCTCGGCTTACTGTAACCACCGCCTCCCAGGTTCAAGCAATTCTCCTGCCTCAGCCTCCCAAGTAGCTGGGACTACAGGTGCACCCCACCATGCCCAGCTAATTTTTGTATTTTAGTAGAGATGGGGTTTCATCATGTTAGCCAGAATGGTCTTGATCTCTTGACCTCGTGATCCGCCTGCCTCGGCCTTCCAACGTGCTGGGATTACAGTTTTGAGCCACCTCACCCAGCCAGTTTTTGTATTTTTAGTAGAGACAGGGTTTCAACATCTTGGCCAGACTGGTCTTAAGCTCCTGACCTCATGATCCACCCACCTTGGCCTCCCGAAGTGCTGGGATTAGAGGCATGAGCCACTGCGCCCGGCCCTGTCCATCCTTTTAGTTCATGTAATGGAGAATTGATCTATAATACAAGAGAGATTAATGCCTGTTCATTGACTCTAGTAATGTATTAGTGTAATTTTTGTCTTCACAGCAGTGCAGCTTAGGTCTTACCTGAAGAATATGCCTTGGAACAATCAGATATTCTGAGAACTGTAATGTTTACTGTTAAAAGATCATATATGGTAGCCAGGCATGATGTTGCCCACCTGTAATCAGTTTCTTTGTTTGTTTGAGATGGAGTCTTGCTCTGTTGCCTAGGCTGGAGTGCAGTGGCGCTATCTCGGCTCACTGCAACCCCTGGCCCCCACCACCCAGCTCAAGCAGTTCTCCTGCCTAGGCCTCCCAAGTAGCTGGGATTACAGGCGGCTAATTTTTATATTTTTAGTAGAGACAGGGTTTCACATGTTGGCCAGGCTGGTCTTGAACTCCTGACTTCGTGATCCACCCACCTCGGCCTCCCAGAGTGCTGGGATTACTGGTGTGAGCCACCATGCCTGGCCAGAGTCACAACTTTTATCTAGAACCTGTGAGGTTAAATGAGTTTATGTATTTTTCAAGTTATAGAAATGTAATTTACATATATAGGAATTATATCTCCCAGGGGGAATGTGTACTCAGACATAATATGCTGCAAAATTATTAATATTCTCACCAAGAGGAGTAAATAAAGACTAAAGCAACTCATAGTGTAGGCCAGGATTTGCCTTAAAATGACTTTGTTGAAGTTTACCAAAAACTTGACATTTATGGGATTTTGGAATTGTAGATAAGAGATTTTGGACCTACATATGTTCTATATATTTGAAGTTTTTTCACTTGCCATTTACAGATATATTAAAATCCCATGAATTGTAAATTACCTTGAGTTATATGATTATTTCTGGAAAAAGTACCGGGAGTAAAATGTGTTTTGGTGACTAGACAAATGCTAGTATATACATAAAATGGAATACTCCTTAGCAATAAAGAAGAAACTACTCATGTACCTAACAACATGGATGAATCTCAATGGCAATATGCTGAATGAAAGAAACTAGACTCATAAGGATATATATATACACTGCCATAGGGAGGAATGAAATGCTGATGTATGCTACAACTTAGATGAACCTCGAAAACGTTATGAAAGAAGCCAGAACCAAAAGACCAAATATTGAACAATTCAATTTATATGAAATATCTAGAGTAGGCACATCCATAGAGATAGAAAGCAGATTGGTGGTTGTCAGAGACTAGAGGAATGGGGAATGAGTCTCTAATGGTTATGGGGCTTCAGTCCCTAATGGATATGGAACTTCTTTTGGGATGATAAAAATGTTCTGGAACTAGGTAGTAGTGTTGGTTGCACAACATTGTGAATGTACTTAATGCTTCTGAATTTTGTACTTTAAAATGATGCATTTTATGTGATGTGTATTTGCTTACAATTTTTAAAAAAGGCTACATACTATACATGTATGTGTGATGTCACTTATGTGACATTCTGGAAAAGGCAAAATTTTAGGGATTGGAAAGAGCAATGGCCAGAGTATTGGGGTAGGAGTTAACTGTAAAGCGGAAGCATGAGGGAATTTTTAGGTATAATGGAGTTCTGTAATCTTGATTGTGGTGGTAATGATTATCAATATTAAATTCACTGAGTTAGTAACTATTGTGGTTATGTTAGAGAACATCTTTTTTTTTTTTCTTCAAGACAGAGTCTTGCTCTGTTACCAGACTAGAGTGCAGTGGTATGATCTTAGCTCACTGCAACCTCCGCATCCTGGGTTTAAGCAGTTCTTTTGCCTCAGCCTCCTGAGTAGCTGGGACTACAGGTGTGTGCCACCTAGCTCAGCTAATCTTTGTATTTTTAGTAGAGATGGGGTTTCACCATGTTGGCCAGAATAGTCTTGATCTCTTGAACTCATGATCTGCCTGCCTGGGCCTCCCAAAGTGCTGGGATTACAGGCATGAGCCACTGTGCCCGGCCCTTTTTTTTTTTTTTCCCTTAATGGAGCCTTGGTCTGTTGTCCAGGCTGAAGTGCAGTGGCATGATCTCAGCTCACTGTGGCCTCCACTTCCTGGGTTCAAGCAATTCTCCCTGCCTTATCCTCATGAGTAGCTGGGATTATAGGCTCCTGCCCTAACTTCCAGCTAATTTTTGTATTTTTTCTTTTATTTGAGATAGAGTCTCTCTCTGTCACCCAGGGTGGAGTGCAGTGGCATGATCTCAGCTTACTGCAACCTCCGCCTCCTGGGTTCAAGTGATTTTTGCCGCAGCCTCCTGAGTAGCTGGGAACAGGCACAGTGCCACGCAGCCCAGCCAATTTTTGTATTTTTAGTAGAGACAGTGTCACCATAGTGACCAGGTTGGTCTTGAACTTCTGACCTTGTGATCTACCCACCTTTGCCTCCCAAAGTGTTGGGATTACAGGTATGAGCCAACGCCCCAGCCTAATTTTTGTATTTTTTAGTAAAGACGGGGTTATGCCATGTTGACCAGGCTGGTCTTGAACTTCTGACCTCAGGTGATCTGCCCACTTTGACCTTCCAAAGTGCTGGGATTACAGGCGTGATGCACCATGCCTGGCTGAGAACATCTTTTTTCTTAGAAAATACATCCTGAAGTTTTTAGAAGTAAAGGACTACGGTATATGCAGCTTTCTCTTATGGTTTAGAAAAATAAATTTGCTTTTTTTTCCCCCCTAAACCATAAGAGAAAGGGAGAAGGGAGGAAGAGAGTAATAAGTAGATGGATCACAATGTTATATTAATAATTGAATCTGGGGCTGGGCACGGTGGCTCATGCCTATAATTCTAGCACTCTGGGAGGCCGAGGCAAGCAGATCATCTGAGGTCAGGAGTTTGAGACCAGCCTGGCAAACGTGGAGAAACCCTCTGTCTACTAAAAATACAAAAATTAGCTGGATGTGGTGGCAGGCATCTATAATCCCAGCTATTCAGGAGACTGAGGCAGGAGAATCACTTGAACTCGGGAGGCGGAGGTTGCAGTGAGCCAAGACCGTGCCATTGCACTCCAGCCTGGGTGATGGAGTGAGAATCTGTCACACACACAAAAATAAGGTGCATCTGGGTAAAGCATATATGAATCTTTTTCCTCTACTGTGTTATTACTGCAATTTTTTTGTAACTTGGAAATTACTTCCTGTAAAAAGTTGAAAAACTGACATAAAGCTGATAAATTTTATTTTTAAATGATCAGCAGAAACCTTGTAAGCTGAAGACTGCAATGAACAGCTTCTGTCAACAAGTAAACTATAGAGCAGTGGTTCTCAGAGTGGATCCTGGACCATCATCATCTCTTTACCACCTGGGAACTTGTTAGAAATTCACATTCTTAAGCCCCATTCTAAACCTACTGAATCAGAAACTCTGGGGTGGGGCCCAGTAATCTTCGCTCTTAACAAGTCCTCCAAATAATTTTAATGTACCCTGAAGACCACTGGCAGTAGATTAACTGTTTGTTTAGATTTTTTATTCTAGAACTTTTGCACAGTTTAAAAGTGACTTAATAAGCAAGTGGACCTTCTGTAAGTAGACAAAGCTAATGCTAATGTGCTTTAGGAGCCAGTGCTGATCACATGCCTTGCCCATCTAATAACAGTTTTCCTGCTCTGCATAGTAGGAGAAGGAGCTGGAGTAGTGTTGGTACTATCTTACAACTTTAGTTATAGTAACTTAGGACATATACCTTAGTTGTTTTTTCTGTTTATATGTGATACATTTTCTCCAGAGATCTTGGAATGGTTGTAGATCTTCTCATTCATACGGTGTTTCTGTGACATATGAATGCAGGCAGAATTGCTTTTGATTTTTAGGTAGCTTTTCATACTACATAGTATATAAGCTTTCTGTGATATTTTTCCAAAAGGGATTTATATATTTAAGCAAAAAATGATACAGCTTCTGGATTATGTTTCCTAATAAGTCTCAAACATAGAAAGTAATTATAGTAACTGAAGTGCTACAGAATTATTTTAGTACTGGTTTATTAACTAATGTCACAAAGTTAGAGGATTGCTAAGGTGATGTTAGTAGGAAAAAGCAATATCTTGCTTGAGGCTGTCAGTGTTCATGTGGTGAATGGACAGTTTCTGTATTCTTGGGAAGGAAATTTCTTCTTGGAAAGTGAGCATTTGCAATGACTAGATCAGTCACTTGGTCGGCCGCCTGGCATTTTGGGTCTGCTGAAAGTGACATAGCAAAGGCCCTGTACCTTCTGCATTTTTTTCTTTTCTTCATTTTATTTTTCTTTTTTTTTTTTTTTTTTTTTGGTACGGACAGGGTCTTGCATTGTTGCCAAGGCTGGCCTTGACCTTCTGTCAAGCAATCTTCCCACCTTAGCTTCCTGAGTAGCTGGGACTACAGGCGCGTGCCACCATGAGACGGAGTTTCACTCTTGTTTCCTAGGCTGGAGTGTACTGGCGTGGTCTTGATTCACTGCAGCCCCTGCCTCCCGGGTTCAAGTGATTCTCTTGCCTCAACCTCCCAAGTAGCAGAGATTACAGGTGCCCGCCGTCACACCCAGCAAATTTTTTGTATTTTTTTAGTAGAGATGGGATTTCATCATATTGGCCAGGTTGGTCTCAAACGCCGGACCTCAGGTCAGCCACCTGCCTTGACCTCCCAAAGTGCTGGGATTACAGGTGTGAGCTATCATGCCTGGCCTGTTTTTTTTCTTTTTTTTTTTTTTTTTTTTTTTTTTTTTAATTTTTTTGAGATGGAATCTCAGTTGCCCAGGCTGGAGTGCAGTGGTGCAGTCTCAGCTCACTGCAACCTTTGCCTCCTGGATTCAAGCAATTCTCCTGCCTCAGCCTTCTTAGTAGCTGAGATTACAGGCACCCACCACCAAACCCAGCTAATTTTTGTATTTTTAGTAGAGATTAGTTTCACCATGTTGGCGAGCCTGGTCTCAGTCTCCTGACCTCAAGCAGTCCACTCACCTTGGCCTCCCAAAGTGCTGGAATTATAGGGATGAGGTACCATGCCCAGTCTAAATTTTTTATTTTTATTTTTTTGAGTCTGGGTCTCACTACGTGGCTCAGGCTGGTCTTGCAGTCCCAGGCTCAAGTAATCCTCCTGCCTTGGTCTCTAAAAGTGCTGAGATTACAGCCACTGAGCCCAGCTGCCCTCTACATTTCTTAAGGGTAACAGGCTCATGTCTTTTCATTACTCATAATTGAAATATTTTGAGTCTTTACCTCCATGTCAATAAAATAGAAATAACTTATGAAGAAAATTTCAGAGAGAATCTTTCAATTTAGGAATAGAAATCCATTGTGAAGTTGGAGATTTGACATTGATGATAGAAAACATGCATAGTAGCCGAGTGTGGCGATCTCTGCCTGAAGTCTTTAGCTACTCAAGAGTCTGAGACTTGAGCTTAGGGGTTTGTGACCAGCATGGGCAATATAGTGAAATTCTGTCCCAAAAAAGGGAAAAAAGAAAAGTGCATAGCTTATGGTATCCCAAATGGCGGAGCTAAAGACAAAATAGCTTAACATCAATTTAGAAAAAAAATTATAATTGAAAAGTGCAAATACACATTTTGCATTGTTTTTGGCATTTATTGGAAAGACAGGTAAACAGTTTGTGGTTTTGTTTTTTTTTTTTCCTTCTTCTGAGATGGAGTCTCACTGTTACCAGGCTGGAGTGCAGTGGTGTGATGTTGGCTCACTGCAACTTCTGACTGCCTGGTTCAAGCTATTCTCCTTCCTGGCTGGGATTATAGGCATGTGCCCCTATGCCTAGCTATTTTTTTGTATTTTTAGTTCAGACAGGGTTTCACCATGTTGGCCAGGATGGTCTCAGTCTCCTCACCTTGTGATCCACCCACCTCGGCTTCCCGAAGTGTTGGGATTACAGGCGTGAGCCACTGCACTCGGCCAACACTTTTGGTTTCTTAGGGACAAGGTAACCATTGGTTGATTGGAAAATATCATGTTTACTTGTCACATCTCTAAAACAACAGAAGGTCTTGCTTTTAACCAGGAGTCTTATCAGTTTTGGTGCAACATTTGGGAAGGATGTGGCAGTTGAAACTTAAGGAAAGGTGGCTGAGCTTAAAAAATCAGAATGTCAAAAGCAGCAAAGGAGGATATTACATAATGATAAAAGGATCAATGTAACAAGAAGAGCTAAAGATCCTAAATATATACGCACCCAATACAGAAATACCCAGATGTATAAGACTTATAAAGAGACTTAGACTCCCACACAATAATAGTGGGAGACTTCAACATCAATTTCAGACAGATCAATGAGACAGAAAGTTAACATTGATATTCAGGACTTGAACTCAGATCGGGAACAAGTAGACTTAATTAACATTTATAGAAGTCTCCACTTTAAATATACAAAATACACAGTCTTATCAGTACCACATCACACCTGTTTACAGGTTTAAATGAAATATTGGTTGGCTGCTTGTTAGTTATTTCCTTCCCTCATTTTTTTTTCCCCCATGTCTCTATTATTAAACACAATTACAGGCATACCCATTTTTAGACTGCATTCTAGCCCGGGCAATAAAGCAACACCCCAGTTCTCTCTCCCTCTCCCTCTTCCTTATTCTTCCTCTCCATTTTTTCTTTCTTTCTTTTTTTTTTTTTTTTTTTTTTCTTTTTTGGGAAAAAAAAAAAAAAAAAAAGACCAGCCTGGGAAACATAGTGAGACCTTGTCTTTGGGAAAAATAGAAAAAATTAGCCAGGCATGGTGGCCCATAACTGTAGTTCCAGCTGCTCAGGAGACTGAGGTGGGAGGATCACTTGAGCCTCAGCGGTCGAGGCTGTAGGGAGCCATAATTGCACCACTGCACTGCACTCCCACCCGGGTGATAAAGCAAGACTCTATCTTTAAAAAAAAAAAAAAAAAAAGAAGGTGAAATTCACATAACATGAAACCATTTTAAAGCAGACACTTCAGTGGCATCTAGTGTATTCATAGTATTGTGCAACCATCACCACAATCTATTTGCAAAACTTTTTCATCATCCCAAACAGAAATTCTGCAACCATTGAGTAATAGGGACATGAGGTTTTCCCCCAAAGGACAAGAGTGGGTGCTGAGGGGTGAAGCCCTGCTTGGCTAAAAAAAAAAAAAAAAAATCAGAATGTTTAGGAAGCCAAGAGATGTTTTTAGGGCTGGGCTAGTCTTGTGAAGGCAGTGGATGGATGCTTTGGCTGATCTAGGGAAGAATCTGTGATTCATTGGTGCAGGGATCAGGTGACCCTGATGAGACACGTCCTGGAACTAGGGTTAATTTGGTCATTTTAAGAATGACCTGGGATTTGGCTTATTTAATTTTTAAAATTTCTCACCGGGTGCAGTGGCTCATACCTGTAATCCCAGCACTTTGGAATGCTGAGGCCAGTGCATCACTTGAGCTCAGGAGTTTGAGACCAGCCTGGACAACATGGTGAAACTCCATCTCTCCAAAAAAATACAAAAAAAAGGAGAGAGTGGCTGGGCGCGGTGGCTCAAGCCTGTAATCCCAGCACTTTGGGAGGCAGAGGCGGGTGGATCACGAGGTCAAGAGATCGAGACCATCCTGGCCAACATGGTGAAACCCCGTCTCTACTAAAAATACAAAAAATTAGCTGGGCATGGTGGCGTGTGCCTGTAATCCCAGCTACTCAGGAGGCTGAGGCAGGAGAATTGCCTGAACCCAGGAGGCGGAGGTTGCGGTGAGCCGAGATCGCGCCATTGCACTCCAGCCTGGGTAACAAGAGCGAAACTCAGTCTCAAAAAAAAAAAAAGGAGAGAGATCCAAGATGGCTGACTAGCAGCAGCTCAGGATTGCAGCTCCCAGTGAAGGCTCAGGGAGTGAGTGGACGCCAGACTTCCAGGCGAATTTTTGTTGCCCACAGACCAGGGGATTCCCAGCGGAGGATCCCTGCGGGTCACCAGTGCGACTCCTTTGGCTGGCGTGGCTGTTTTGCCGGCGTCCCGGCACAGCGGTTCTCAGTGCGGAGTATGCGGGACTGGGTGCCCTTTTCGTTGGCATTTGGAGCTCCAGGAAGGCAGAGTTAACCATTCAACTGATTGAAAAGGGGACCGAAGTGGGGAGCCAGACCGGGAGATTCCCAGGCAGAAAAGCGCCACAAATCTTAGTGCCGCTGTTTCAGCCGGTGCGGTCGCTGCACAGGAAATTGCACAGATCCCGGCGCCTTTTTGGTGGGTGACTGGGGCACCTGGGAGAGAATCCACCGTTCAATTAGGAAAAGGAAAAAAAAGGGGGCTCCAAGGGGGGGAGCCAGGTGATTGGGCTTGGCTAGTCCCACCCCTACAAAAAAGCAGCAATTGGAAACGCTGATAGTTGAGACTTTAACAGCAAGCACAGCTGAACACCGGAAGGTCCAGTTCTGTGGGGGAGGGGCATCTGCCGAAGGAAAACAAAGAAACAGAAATAACATCATCACCAACAAGCTGGACGTCCATTCAGAGACCCAATCTGAAAGTCAGCAATTACAAAGATGACAGGTGGATAAATCCACAAAGATGGGAAGAAACCAGTGCAAAAGGGCTGAAAACACCCGAAATCAGAATGCCTCTCCTCCTTCAGGGGATCGCAGCTCCTCATCAGCAAGGGAACAAGGCCTGATGGAGAATGAGTGTGATGAATTGTCAGAATCAGGCTTCAGAAGGTGGATAATAAGAAACTTCTGGCCAGGCGCAGTGGCTCATGCCTGTAATCCCAGCACTTTGGGAGGCCGAGGCGGGTGGATCACGAGGTCAAGAGATCGAGACCATCCTGGTCAACACGGTGAAACCCCATCTCTACCAAAACTACAAAAAATCAGCTGGGCATGGTGGCGCATGCCTGTAATCCCAGCTACTCAGGAGGCTGAGGCAGGAGAATTGCCTGAACCCAGGAGGCGGAGGTTGTGGTGAGCCGAGATCGCGCCATTGCACTCCAGCCTGGGTAACGAGAGTGAAACTCCGTCTCAAAAAAAAAAAGAAACTTCTGTGAGCTAAAAGAACATGTTCTAACCCAATGCAAAGAAACTAAGAATCTTAAAAAAAGGTTTGATGAAATGCTAATGAGAATAGATAATTTAGAGAGGAATATAAGTGAATTAATGGAGCTGAAAAACACAATACGCGCACTTTGCGAAGTATGCGCAAGTTTTAACAGTAAATTAACCAAGCAGAAGAAAGGATATCAGAGGTTGAAGACCAACTCAATGAAATAAAACGAGAAGACAAGATTAGAGAAAAAAGGGTAAAAAGGAATCGGCAAAGTCTCCAAGAAATATGGGACTATGTGAAAAGACCTAATCTACGTTTGATAGGTGTACCTGAATGTGATGAAGAGAATGAATCCAAGCTGGAAAATATTATTCAGGATATTATTCAGGAAAACTTTCCCAACCTAGCAAGGCAGGACAATGTATGACTGCAGGTAATACAGAGAACAAACACCACAAAGGTATTCCTCAAGAAGAGCAACCCCAAGGCACATAATCGTCAGATTCACCAGGGTTGAAATGAAGGAGAAAATGCTAAGGGCAACCAGAAAGAAAGGTCAGGTTACCCACAAAGGGAAGCCTATCAGACTCACAGCAGATCTTTCAGCAGAAACCCTACAAGCCAGAAGAGAGTGGGGGCCAATATTTAACATCCTTAAAGAAAAGAACTTTCAACCCAGAATTTCATATCCAGCCAAACTAAACTTCATAAGTGAAGGAAAAATAAAATCTTTTGTGAACAAGCAAGTACTCAGAGATTTCATCACCACCAGGCCTGCTTTACAAGAGCTCCTGAAAGAAGCACTACACATAGAAAGGAACAACCAGTATCAGCCATTCCAAAAATATACCAAAAGGTAAAGAGCATCAACGTAATGAAGAATCTACATCAACTAATGGGCAAAACAGCCAGCTAGCATTAAATGGCAGTATTAAACTCACATATATTAATATTAATCCTAAATTTAAATAGACTAAAGGCCCCAATCAAAAGACACGGACAGGCAAATTAGATAAAAAGCCAAAACCCATCGGTATGCTGTATCCAGACCCATCTCACATGCAAGGATACACAAAGACTCAAAACAGTGGGATGGAGGAAGATTTACCAACCAAATGGAGAGCAAAAATTAAAGAATAAAAAGCAGAAGTTGCAATTCTCACCTCTGATAAAACAGACTTTAAAGCAACAAAGATCAAAAGAGGCAAAGAAGGACATTACATAATGGTAAAATGATCAATGCAACAAGAAGAGCTAATGATCCTAAATGTATACGCACCCAATACAGGAGCACCCAGATACATAAGGCAAGTTATTAATGACTTTGTACTTAGACTCCCACACAATAATAGTGGGAGACTTTAACATCACATTGTCAATATTAGACAGATCAATGAGACAGAAAATTAACAAGGATATCCAGGACTTGAACTCAGACCTGGAACAAGTAAACTTAATAAACATTTATAGATCTCTCCACCCCAAATCCACAAAACATACATTCTTCTCAGTACCACATCACACCTACTCTAAAAGTGACTACATAATTGGAAGTAAATCACTCCTTAGTAATTGCATAGCATTTCACAGGTTTAAATGAAATATTGGTTGGCTGCTTGTTTGTTATTTTCCTCCCTTATTCCTTCCTGTCTCTATTGTTAAACACAATTATTGGTGTAAAAGACGTTTTTAATACCCATTTTTAGACTGCATTCTAGCCTGGGCAACAAAGCAAGACTCCCGTTCTCTCTCCCTCTTTCTCTTCCTCTTTCTTTCTCTCTTTCATTCTTTTTTTCCTTTCTTTCTCTCTCTCTTTCTTTTTTTTTTTTTTTCCCAAAAACAAAAAAATTAGCTGAACGTGGTGGTGCATGCCTATACTCCCAGCTACTTGGGAGGCTAAAGCAGGAAGATCACTTGAGCCAGGGAGGTGAGGGTGGAGGTTGCAGTGAGTCAAGATCATGCCACTGCACTCCAGCATGGGCCACAGAGAGAGACCCTGTCTCAAAAAAATAAAATAGTGAATGTAAAATAAAATAGGGGTGGCTCAAACCTATAATCCCAATACTTTGGGAGGCCGAAGTGGGTGGATCACTTGAGGCCAGGAGTTTGAGACCAGCCTGGTCAACACGGCAAAACCCCATCTCTGTTAAAAATATAAAAATTAAGCCGGGCGCGGTGGCTCAAGCCTGTAATCCCAGCACTTTGGGAGGCCGAGGCGGGTGGATCACGAGGTCAAGAGATCGAGACCATCCTGGTCAACATGGTGAAACCCCGTCTCTACTAAAAATACAAAAAATTAGCTGGGCATGGTGGTGCGTGCCTGTAATCCCAGCTACTCAGGAGGCTGAGGCAGGAGAATTGCCTGAACCAAGGAGGCGGAGGTTGCGGTGAGCCGAGATCGCGCCATTGCACTCCAG
>NW_022436963.1:1626754-1716941 GCF_009761245.1 Sapajus apella
AGGCTGGTGGTATATGCCTATAATCCCAGCTACTTACTTGGGAGGCTTAGGCATGAGAATTGCTTGAACCTAGGAGGCGGCGGCTTCAATGAGCTGAGATCACACCACTGCACTCCAGACTTGATGACAGAGTGAGACCCTGTCTCAAAATGAAATAAAGTAAAACAATTTTCAAGGTAGAAGTCTTGTAGTCAGCCTTACTGTTGTTGACAAGGACATGGTCCTGAGCACAGAAATCTCGGCAGTTGATAAAGTTTCCAGATTTTGCATCTTCTGACATCTCAGCTAAATGACTCTGAGGAATAGGATACCACATACCAGTTTTGAGACACAGGAAGGTTATATTCTCTTCCTCAAAATCATTTAGCTGAGATGGAATTTGCCTGTCTCAGATTGGGGAAGGTGTTTGAACTCTTGCTCACAGCCTTCTGTCAGTTACACTGCCTTGCTGAGTTCCCTCATCCTTCTTTAGATAGAATTCTGTTGGCTTCTGTAGTCCTTACTTTCCTCTTTTGCCAAATGCTCAGGTAGCTTTGGCTGAATCTTCCAGATTTGATAAAGCTGTATGGGTTTCCTGTGCCTTTTGGTAGTTAGGAGTCACTGAAGTGGGGTTACTTCTGCTAGAGTGGCAAGAAGAAAAGGGTCATAACTCAGCCTGTATAGTGCAGGGGGCTTTTTGACTCTTAGCTACACTCCAGGCAGGGGAATTAATTAATTAATTAATTTTATTTATTTATTTTGAGACGAGTCATGCTTGCTCTGTCGCCAGACTGGAGTGCAGTGGCACAATCTCAGCTCACTGCAGCCTCTGCCTCCCGAGTTCAAGTGATTCTCCTGCCTCAGCCTTCAGAATAGCTGGGACTATAGGCACGTGCCACAACGCCCAGCTAATTTTTGTGTTTTTAGTGAAGACGAAGTTTCACCATGTTGGGCAAGCTGGTCTCAGTCTCCTGACCTCATGATCTGCCCTCCTAGGCCTCCCAAAATGCTGGGATTACAGGCATGAGCCATGGCACCTAGCCAGGAATTTATTTATATAATTACCTTAAGTAAGTACCAGGTAGAGGCTAGAGGCCATCTATAAAAACTATTTACAGGCTTTTAAAATACATTGACATTGGCATCTTCCTTTAACCCTCTGCTTGCATCAGAACATCTGGTGAGACTATACTGCTCACCGTTTCTAGGTTACGTTCTCTACCCTTGGAATGTAAATTAATTTTTACCTGGTTTCTTGTTTCTTGCTTTGGTTATCTCTTAGGTCTTCTGTCTGACTTAGGACTAGATAGTGGTGATGGTTGCACTACTTTGGCAATATACCACTGAATTGCATTATGTATTCATTCTTTTAAGAGTAAGTTTTATAGTACTCTTATCACCCAGGATGGAGCGTAGTGGCACGCTCTTGGTTCAGTGGCAACCTCCACCTCCCTGGTACATGTAATTCTTCTGTCTCAGCCTCCTGAATTGCTTGGATTACAGGTGTTCACCACTATACCTATCTAACTTTTGTATTTTTTTTTTTTTTTTTTTTTTTTTTTGGTAGAGAAAGGGTTTCACCATGTTAGCCAGGCTGATCTTGAACTCCTGACCTCAAGTGATCTGTCCACCTCAGACTCCCAAAGTGCTGGAATTATAGGTGTGAGCCATTGCATCCAGCCCATTTTTAAAAATTATACTATACTCTGTAACCGTGAAGAAGTTGTGAGTTATTCTTTAGTATCACCTGCCATTCTTTTTGTCTTTTTCTTTCTTTTTTTGAGAGAGGGTTTTGCTCTGTTGCCCTGAATGGAGTGCATTGGCATACTCACGGCTCACTGCCATGTCAACCTCCCAGGCTCAAACTATTCTCCCACCTCAGCCTCCCTCGTAGCTGGGACTATAAACATGCACCACCATGCCTAGCTAATTTTTTTAGAGGCAGGGTTTTGCCATGTTGCCCAGTCTGGTCTCAAACTCCTGAGCTCAATTGATTCACCTGCCTCAGCCTTCCAAAATGCTGGGATTACAGGTGTGAACCTTTCTTTTTTTTTTTTTTTTTTTTTTTTGAGACAGTGTCTCCTTTGTCACCCAGGCTGAAGTGCAGTGGTGCAATCTCAGCTCACTGCAACCTCTGCCTCCTGGGTTCAAGTGATTCTCCTGCCTCAGCCTCCCAAGAAGCTGAGATTACAGGTGCCCATCACAATGCCCAGCTAATTTTTGTATTATTTATTTATTTGTTTTGAGATAGAACTTTGCTCTTGTTGCCCAGGCTGGAATGCAGTGGCGCAATTTCAACTTACCTCAACCTCCACCTCCCAGGTTAAAGCGATTCTCTTGCCTCAGCCTCCCAAGTAGCTGGGATTACAGGCATGGGCTACCACATGCGGGTAATTTTGTGTTTTTAGTACAGACGGGATTTCTCCATGTTGATCAGGCTGGCCTCAAACTCCTGACCTCAGGTGAGCTGCCCACCTTGGCCTCCCAAAGTGCTGGGATTATGAGCATGAATGAGCCTTATTTTTAGAAACAGGGACTCACTCTGTTGCCTAGGCTGGAGTACAGTGATGTGATTATGGCTCACTGCAGCCTTGAACTCCTGGGCACGGCACAAGTGATCCTCCCACTTCAGCTTCATGAGTAGCTAGGACTATAGGCGTGTGCTACCATACCAGCCAGTTTTTAAAGTTTTTATTGAGAAGTTGCCTTGCTGTGTTGCCCAGGCTGGTCTCAAATTCCTGGCTTCAAGTGATTCACCCACCTTGGCCTCCCAGCAGTGTGGGGATTACAGGTGTGAGCTATCATCCCTGGCATGCCATTCTGATTAGTTTATGCCTGTCCTGTTGAAACTGTTGGACAGTGTTATTATTTGTTAATTGATTCTTTCATCCAACCAATATCTGAGTGGCATTAAGATGCTGAGGTATGCTGGTAAATGCAATGTAATCTTTGATCCTAAGGAGCTTCAGTTTTTGTGTAAAATGGGTATCCGGGAGTATTTTTCTTCTACTCGGCTATATTTTACCCTGCCTCAGCCTCCCAAAGTGCTGGGATTACAGGCATGAGCCACCATGCCTGGCCTACAATGCATATTTTTAAAAAATAATATTTTCCACCCTGTAATATAGTTAAGAGTTTGTAAATTTCCTTTTTTTTTTTTTTTTTTTTTTTAAACAGTCTTGCTCTGTTGCCAGCCTGAAGTGCAGTGGCGCTATCTCAGCTCACTGCAACCTCCATCTCCTGTGTTCAAATGATTCTTCCGCCTCAGCCTCCTTAGTAGCTGGGATTACAGGTGCCCACCACTATGCGCAGCTAATTTTACTATTTTTTGTACAGATGGGGTTTTGCCATCCATGTTAGCCAGGCTGGTCTCAAACTCCTGACCTCAGGTGATCCACCCTTCAACTCCAAAGTATGAGTTAACATATATATGCAAACTCTAGAAATAAAGTATTAAGTCAAACCTCCCAAGAAATTTCCCCCAAAAAGGTGCTAACAGATTTTATTTTATTTATTTATTTTGATACAGATGTTTCTCCCTCTGTTACCCAGGCTAGAGTGGCGTAGTGGCGTCATCTCGATTCACTGTAGCCTTACCTCCCAGATTCAAGCGTTTCTCCTGCCTCAGTCCCCCGAGTAGCTGGGATTACAGGTGCCTACCACCATGCCTGGCTGATTTTTGTATTTTTAGTAGAGAAGGAGTTTCACCATGTTGGCCAGGCTGGGCTCGAACTCCTGACCTCAAGTAATCTGCCCTCCTTGGCCTTCCAAAATGCTGGGATTACAGGTGTGAGCCACCGTGCCCAGCCTTTAATTTTAATTTCTAAAACTATGCAGTAGTATTACATTCAGGGAACAGCATTTTCTTTTCCTTCATTTGTATTATTATTAAATACTTTCATGCATTGCGTAATGACAGGAATACATTTTGAGAAATGGATCATCAAGTGATTTTGTCATTGTGTAACATTGTTGGGTATACTTACACAAACTAGATGTTATAGCCTTTTATACAGTTAGGCTATATTGTATTGCCTGTTACTCCTAGGCCACAAAACTGTATAGTGTGTTACTGTACTGAATAATTGTGACAATTGCCATAGGCAATTGTGGCACAACGGTGTTTGCATATTTAAATATAGAAAAGGTAATGCATCGTGCCACCAAATACAATAGCTTTGATGTCACTAGGTGATAGGAATTTTTCAGTGCCAGTATAATCTTACAGAACCATTGTTTTATATGCATGCATTTTGCTGTTGATCAAAACGTAGTTAAGCAGTATGTGCTCACTTTGGTCTGGGTGCGGTGACTCATGCCTATAATCCCAGCACTTTGGGAGGCCAAGGCGGGCAGATTGCCTGAAGTCAGGAGTTCAAGACCAGCCTGGCCAACATGGTGAAACCCTGTCTCTACTAAAAATACAAAAATTAGCGGGGCATGGTGACATGGGCCTGTAATCCCAGCTACTCGGGAGGGTGAAGCAGAAGAATCACTTGAACCCAAGAGTCAGAGGTTGCAGTGAGCTGAGATTGCACCACTGCACTCCAGCCTGGGCAACAAGAGTGAAACTACAACTCAAAAAAAAAAAAAAAAAAAAAAAAAAAGCTCAATTTGTTTATCATACAATGAATATGTTTGACAGATATACATATGTATTTATCAAATGAACTCTTTTTAGGGGGGAAACCTTAATTAAGGGTAGGCTGGTATTTTTAAATGGCTGCCTGGAGGACAAGTGCTATAAGGAAATTTCAGTGGTATTTGCAGTTGACGTTGGCATAAAATGGGGGGATAAACAGACCCCAGGTGAATTGATAGATGGATTTCTGAACATGTTCAGGAATGATGTCCTGAATAATGTTTGCCTCCTGAGTCATGTAGGCAGAGAGATGATAAAAGATGTTCCTCCCTCTTGATGCCAGCTAATTCTGATACTAACTACCTGGATTTAGTCTCAGACTCCACAGGTTGAAGGGTTTGGTCACGTAAGACTGTTCTTCAGACACTGGTTGCAATGATCAGTTATTAGGTCCCAAGGTTACCTACACTTCTGTCTCATTTGACTACAAAATTGGAGGTTCACACAGTGTACCCCTTTAGATTTGATAACTTTCTAGTATGGCTGCAGAAAACTTAGGGAAACACTTAGCTTATGTTTATCAGTTTTTTTTATAAAGGATGCAATTAGCCAGATGAGGAGATAGGTAGGGCAAAGTCCAGAAGGGTCCTGAGTGTTGAGTGTAGGAGTCTCTGTCCTGTGGAGTATGCCACCTTCCCAGCATGTAGATGGCTTCACCAATCAGGAAGCTCTATGAGCCCTTTTTTGTAGTTGTTTTTATGGAGGTGTCATTATGTAGGCATGATTGATTAAATCATTGGCAATGGGTTATTAGCTCAATCCCATCTCCCCTCCCCAGAAGTTGGTGGGTGGTACTGAAAGTTCTGAGGTTCTGGTCAAGGCTTTGTCTTTCTAGGTAGCCCTCATCCTGACACTATCTACGGGCCTTCCAAGAGTTGTCTTATTAGAACAAAAGACAGGCTTATCACTCTTACCACCCTTATCACTCAGGAATTTCCAAGGGTTTTAGGAGCTTTATGGCAGGAACCTGGGACAGATCAAGTATCTTTCTATGATACCACATATGGGGACCCCAAAGCCAGCTCTGGCTGGTATCTAGTGCCTTTAGTTGGCCACTGGATATCTGTTACAGGGCATAAGCGGCCCAGTGGGGTTGCTGTTTAACCCGTCTCTGCAATATTAATCTCATGTACCTTGGCTCATGGCCTGGTCATTTTAGGTCTTACCTAATGCCAGTTGTCTAATCCTTCTCTGGATGCAAGTTTAGTTCTGGAATAGGTGAATGGCTGGGCCGCTATGATTTGCTGTCATCCTGAGCAAAGTTCCAGCTCAAAAACTACCTTTGCGGAATCATCCCAGAGCCTTTATTTTACTTTGTTTTTTTTTATTTTTTGAGACAATCTTGCTCTGTGGCCCAGGCTAGAGTGCAGTGGTACAGTCATGGCTTACACCAGCTTCAACCTCCCAGGCTCAGGCGATCCTCCTGCTTCAACCTCCCAAGTAGCTGGGATTACAACTGTGTACCACGACACCTGACGATTCAAAACCTTTTGTAGAAATGGGGGTTCCACTCTGTTGCCCAGGCTGGTCTCAAACTCCTGGGTTTAAGTGATCCACTTGCTTCAGCCTCCCAAAATGTTGGGATTATAGGTATGAGCCACTGAACCTGGTCCCAGAGCCTTTTAGAACAGTGTTGAGTTGCCCTTTGTTTGCAGGGGAAAAAAATGTTTATGGGCCATATTTTTGTTCCTTACAAAACAAAAATAGCCATGTGACCTATGTAGGAAGCAGATATATTGTCAATATACACTAAAAGTCAGGAAATGCATGCTGCCTTTCAGCTGCTGAAGTACTCGGACATATTTGAGAATGGGTAATGCAGAGACAGCCGTCTGATCTTTGGTCTCTGATAATGCTTATTTCATTGCATCTCTGAAACTACCCTGCCAAGGAGTTAACCATCCTTGCTACTTTGCATATGGGATAACAGAGGCCCAGAGAGATGTAGCTTGACTGAGATCACATGGTGAGTTAGTTGTAGCTTCTGCAAATGTACAGAACTATAGAAGCTACTTTTCTTGTGTGTTGTTCCAGTGATGATGGTCATTATAATTGATGTACCTGGTATTATGCTAGGTTTAGGGATACAGAAGTGAGAAGATCCCAGTCTCTCATCTGGGACCTCTGTTTTTTTGGTGTCACCTCTCTGCATAGTCAGTTTACTACAGTATTAATGCTACTGTTCTGGTTGATCCTTCTCTCATGCCTGTACCATCTTTTCTGCCAGACTCAAGTGTTCTTGCTTGGGGAAAAGCAGATTTGCAAAGGTACTCTTTTTCCTGATGGTTGCTTTGCACATTGGGTATTTTTGTTTGTTTGTTTTTGAGGCAGAATTTTGTTCTGTCACTTAGGCTGGAGTGCAGTGGTGCAGTCTTGGCTCACTGCAACCTCTACCTCCTGGGTTCAAGTGATTCTCCTGCCTCAGCCTCCCAAGTAGCTGGGAATACAAGTGTGAGCTACCATGCCCGGCTAATTCTTATTTATTTATTTTTTTAGACATAGTCTCGCTCTGTCGCCCAGGCTGGGATTATAGGCATAAGCCACCATGCCTGGCCTTTTTTTTTTTTTTTTTTTTCCCCCTATTTTTTGTTAGAGAGGGGCATTTAGTAGACACCGTGTTAACCAGGATGGTCTTGATCTCCTGACCTCAGGTGATCCACCTGCCTCAGCCTCCCAAAGTGCTGGGATTATCGGTATGAGCCACTGCACCTGGCTGTTTGGTTTTTTTAAGTGAACAAAAGTTGAATGAGATTACTGGCTCTTTAAATAATAATTACTCCCCCTTTTGATTTATGTAGCATCTTGGGGTGATCTATGACTATTTGTACTTGTCATGACTTCCATTAGATTAAACTCCGGGGGCAAATACATTGCTCTCTATTGTGCTTATATGACACCATTACTGCCAGTGGAATTGAAATAAATTGAGTAAGGGCAAGTGTTTCCTAACATTATTCCAGGCCCAAAGAACCATCATCAAGATAGAGTGGCCCTGGGATTAATTTTGGGCTTAAAAAAAATTAAAACCAAACTAATTTTTTTATTTAACCAGTTGGCACAGATACAGAATAAAATAAGATAGATCCATGTATAGTTTTTAAAAATTAAGTCAGGTGGCTCATGCCTTTAATCCCAGCACTTTGGGAGGCTGAGGCATGTGGATCACCTGAGGTCAGGAGTTCAAGACCACCCTGGCCATGAAGGCAAAACCTTATCTCTACTAAAAGTACAAAAATTAGCTGGGCATGGTGACACATGCCTGTAATCCTGGCTACTCAGGAGGCCGAGGCAAGCGAATTGTTTCAATCCTGGAAGTGGAGTTACAGTGAGCTGAGATGATGCCACTGCACTCCATCCTGGGCGACAGAGTGAGACTCTGTCTAAAAAGAAAAAAAAAGAAAAATTTAAGAAATAATCATCAGTGTATATCTTCCTTTTTTCATTATTATTATTCTTTTTCTTTAAAATAAACCAGCAACTCTTATATGTATAGCTGAAGGGGAAATAATTGCAGGTGTTTATAAGATTTCAAGGTGATGGACTGGGCACAGTGTCCTACTTGGGAGCCTGAGGCAGGAGAATCACTTGAACCTGGGAAGCAGACAGTGAGCTGAGATCGTGCCATTGCACTCTAGTGTGGGCTACAAGGGCAGAACTCCATTAAAAAAAAAAAAAGATTTGAAGGTGATGGATTTCGTGTTTACCAGTTTTATCCTTCCCGGATGGTAATTTGACATATAAATCAGATATTTTCCTAATTTTCGTAATGAGAGTGGGGTTTTTTGTTTGTTTGTTTTGAGACAGGATCTCACTCTGTTGCCCAGGCTGGAGTGCATTAGGGCAGCCATGGCTCACTGTAGCCTTCCTGGCTTCTCAGACTCAAGTGAGCCTCCCACCTCAGCTTCTCAAGTAGCTGGGACTATAGGCGCATGTTACCCACACCTGGCTAATTTTTTCTATTTTTTTGTAGAGACAAGGTCTCATTATATTTCCCAGGCTGGGACTCTTGAGCTCAAGTAATCCCACCTTGGCCTCCTAAAGTGTTGGGATTATAGACATGAGCCACCACACCCAGGCTCATATAAGATTTTAACAGAGTAAAATACCGATTGGAAATCTTGCACACAAGGCCTCCTTTATTCTGTTAACTCTCATTGACAAGAATTCAGACACCTGGATCAATTCTGTTTTGATTTTGCTAAAATCTCTAACTTGATATTTTACTTTTCTGAAAACCTGTATTGTCAGTGAAATGGAATTAGGAAAACAGGACCTATAGACAACCTCTTTGAATCTATTGATTTTTCATGGTGCCTTTTATAGTCATAATGCTTTGTTCTACAAAAATGATACTCTTTATTTAGAAAAAAAAAGGCTGTGTTGTGTCCCTTCATCTCCCTGCTACTTATGTTATTTTGTTTATTTTATTTTATTTTGAGACAGAGTCTCACTCTTGCCAGGCTGGAGTGCAGTGGCGCGATCTCAGCTCACTGCAACCTCCGCCTCCCGGGTTCAAGCAATTCTTTTGCCTCAGCCTCCCAAGTAGCTGAGATCACAGGTGTGCACCACCATGCCCAACTATTTTTTGTATTTTTAGTAGAGATGGGGTTTCACCATGTTGGCCAGGATGGTCTTGATCTCTTGACCTCGTGATCTGCCCGTCTCGGCCACCCAGAGTGCTGGGATTACAGGCCAGAGCCACTGAGCCCAGCCCGCTACTTAAGTTCTTTAAAATCCTGATTCCTCCTTTTCCTTTCTGGATGTGTATTCTGGGCTTTTCCAGTGTCAACCAGTACTCTCTTGATGGGAAATTCAACTGGATTTGGGTATGTTAATTGGGTTTTCCTAGAACAGTTTGAAGGTCCATCTCATTTGCCTAAACAAATATTCCTTATAATTATTATGAAAATTAGGCCTGTTATAGACTCATAATTGACTTAAACCATACAGGGTTATGTTTGTCAGCATCTTGTGAGTCAGCTTTTCCAGAGGCAGAGACTGAAGAGTTGGTTCTGAGATAGAATATTATTTATCAAGGTTTTGTTTCGTGTACCTTATTCTCTTATAACCACCTGGTTGGCATTTATCACAGATACAGTTTTCAGAAACAGGCAACCACATGGTTAATGAAGATAGAGAAGATGTGAAATTTTATTGTTACCTTTATAGGTTTTTCTTCCCTTGCCCTGTTCTCATTCTTCTCATTTGCCAAAAAAAAAAAAAAAGGTATAAGGAGGCCTGGCATGTTGGCTCATGCCTGTAATGCCAGCACTTTGGGAGGCTGAGATGAGCAGATCACCTGAGCTTAGGAGTTCAAGGCCACCCTGGCCAACATGGCAAAACTCCGTCTTTACTAAAAATATAAAAATTAGTTGGGCGTGATAGTCCCAGCTACTCAGGAGGCTGAGGCAGAAGAATCGCTTGAACCTGTGAGGTGGAGGTTGCAGTGACCCAGGATTGCGCGCCATTGCACTCAAGCCTGGGCAACAGAGAGAGACAACGTCTCAAAAAAAAAAAAAAGTATAAGGGGAATTCATATTTCTGTGAGATCTGTAAATTTAGATTAGAAAATTTAGTTAGCTGTGCTTTTAAAAGTCATATAAATAAGCACAAATACCCACCAGACTTCTTCCCAGCAAGTGACAGTGGAAGAAAAAGGTAATAAAATCTGATTGGTAAAAATAAATCTATCCATTGGAAGGTTAATACTGAATTTACTGTCTTAATGATTCCATATGGTTCCTAGCAATTCTGATCTCAAGGTGGTTGGTTGTTTTTAGAATGTTAGGTCTCTGGGTAGAATATCTTCTGTGCCTTTTCTGTGAATTATAAAATTACATTTGGAAAATAAAGAAAAAAAAAATCCCTGATTATCCCACTATAGCAATACAACGACTGTAATCGTTTTGATATACAGTTGTGTTGCATTATATTCATTCTGAGTTTTGTATGTCGACCTGTGCTTGTTTGAACTCTTTCCCCCTCCCCTCTTCCCACACCCTGTTTTCTCAGTCCTGGAGTGAGCATGGGCAGTGAGGATGAGACTCGCCTGTGGCTTCAGTTTGTCTCCTTTTCTAAGTTTCTCTGAGTGAGCATTCACTATGCTGGCTGTGATTCTGTTATTTAAAGCAATATATTTTCATACCTTATGGCCCTTAAATGCAAGCCAACCTCTTCATCTGGTGTCAACCAAAGGAAAACTGATCTGTTGCAGCGCTGGAGGAAAAACTGGCAGTGTTGGACTTACCTAAATTGAAAGATGGTATGTTGTTCTTCACCTTGGGGTCTTCTAGTATGATTTTGACAGTGCATGGTTTTTGTCTCACATGTTGACTTTTGCCTCTAACCCCTGAGTTAGATGCAGTTTCACTGAATTCCAGTCCTTTTTTCTATACACATTTTACATAATTATCCATAAGGGCATATTCATTTTTAAGGTTCTTAAAATATACTATATCAAGTATCTTTTCATATTGCTATGCAACTTTTATAGCCATCATTTACAAGATTAGTTTTTGTCTTTTCAGTAGAATTTTGGGAGCTAGTATAATCAGCTCCTGAGAATTTTCTAATTTGCATACTCAGGTCTACTCTCAATAGTTCTGCCATAGTTATTTTAAAATAGAAGCAACTATTATACTGCTAAGTTGAATATTTCTTAACTAGGCCTATTTTTTTAACAGGGGCATATATGTATGTGTTCAGGCATATGGGACCTTTTCTGTAACTAGGCTCTGTAGAGTTTAGAATTAAGATTATTTAAATTGGTCTGTAATCTTACTGAAGAGTGAGAGGCTAGAGTGTAGTGGTTAAAAACGCCGACCTGAATCTGGACTGGCTGCATTTAAAGCTCAGTATTGGTACTTATTTGGTTACTTTGATCAATTTACCTATCCTTTCTTTGCTTTATTCCCCATGGCTAAAATCAGGTTAATAATATTTACCTCATAAGATAGTATTGTGAATATTAAGTCAGTATATTTAGAATAAAATCTTTTGTTGTTGTTGTTGTTGTTGAAGCTGAGTCTCGCTCTGTTGCCCAGGCTGGAGTGCAGTGACGCCCTCTCGGCTCACTGTAATCTCCTGCCTCCCAGGTTCAAGCAGTTCTCCTGCCTCAGCCTCCCAAGTAGCTGGGACTACAGATGTGTGCCACTACACCTGGCTAATTTTTGTACTTTTTTTAGTGGAGACAGCATTTCACCATATTAGCCAGGATGGTCGTGATCTCTTGACCTCATGATCTGCCTGCCTCGGCCTCCCAAAGTGCTGGGATTACAGGTGTGAGCCACTGTGCCTGGCTAGAATAAGATTTCATTATGTATTTTGGTGATTGCTGAAAATCCTTATGATACAACCATGAGTCTTGAGCACACAAAATGCCTTTTTTTTTTTTTTTTAAGTTTTAGGCAGTGTAGTTAAACCTTAAATTTCTGTTCTTGTTTGATAGCTAAAGTTTCAGTCGGAATAAAATTTAGTGTTGGGCTTATGAATATAATAATGAATCTGAAGTATGCTGTCAACATATAGTATTGCAGGATTGATGTCTAAAAATGCTGTGTTAGATGCTCATACTGTCTTCTCTATCTTTTCCTTCCCAGTGTCTACTTGACCTTTAGCAAAGTATGACTGTTGTCATGAATCTTTTCTCTCTCTGTCCACAGATTCTGTGTGCTCCTCTGGGCCACAGTGGTTACTTCTTTAAGCACGGAAAGGAAACAGGGCTTTGCCAGCTTTGGTATTAGTTCCCCATGTTTTTCATCCGGGCAGCTGTGGAGAGGGTTGCTTTCCATATACCTGGGTACTCCATTGATATGTTCTGTAGAGGTAATCAACACACTCGAGAGTACACCTGCTTCTTCCATGACTAACCCTTTCTGATTGTGGACATGCATTTGAGTGTTTGCAGTGGATATTTGGTGCTAACGGTACCTTAGTTCCTTCTGTTATTCTGTAATGTTTCCCAAGAATATTCAGAGCTGTTTATAAAATGCAGTGTGATTGATGTATTAGGTGTTCACTGAGTTTGATCAAGAAAATTTACTTGGAAGGAATTAAGTAACAAAACAGTTTCCACTGTTAATAAGATATGCACACTGTTTCTCTAAAGAACTTTTATTTCTTCAACGAGTTATTAAGCAGAGGAGACTGATTTTGTGATAAATTTGGAGAGGTTAGTTTTAATCCATGTTGGTCAAAACTGTCAAAGTAGGTTAGAAAATCTATTTCTCATCCTACAGTAGTGCTGAGGTTTCTAGTAGGTTGTTTTTCTTCCTAGTCACTTTCTGAAACTCAAAGTGAGGCTCAACCTATACTATTGTAATGTTTCATAGTAAACTTGGAGTATTTAACAAGTCTAAAATCAAAGTTTATTCTTAATAAAACATTTTAAAGCCATTCATTTCATGTAATAAAGAATATTAATTCATTTCACCAAATGTGGTATGTTTTTAAAGTTATATTTTCTGTTGCTTTAGTTTTATTGATCTTTGATACATTGATTCAGTGATACCAGTTTCCTATTGTTATATACTTTGTGCTCAAAATTATCATAGAGTTTTATGTTGTTTTTCTGTGCCTGAGTTTTGTTTCTCATCTGAACAAATCACATCTTTTCCTTGCTGTTCCATTTACACAGTGTCGTTGCTAGAGATGAGCTTCTTTATCCTCCGAGGCAGTGGAGGAAGCATGGAAGCCACTTGGGGAGCATTGCATTGACCAGTGTATTTTTGTAGTTACACGGTGGCGGTATCAGGGAAATTATAGGACTGGTTAGATTTGAGTTCAGCAGCCCATAAATCCCATGACTTCCCAGTCTCATGGGTCATGCGACTCAGGCCTGTGCTGCAAATGACACATGCTTAGGAGTAAGGTGAGGGGTATTTTATAGCTCTTATGGTTTGTACAGTTCTTAAACATGTATTGATTGCTAACAACTGCTGTCTTTCTCCCAACTTTCCCCACCACCAGTCTTTGTGCATAAGCACAATTTCAGACACAGTTATTTGTACTTATTTATGCTTTTACACCTTCTTCCTTTTATAAAGATTTTAGCTGGTTTATGACTTGAGTTGAAACAAGGAAAAAAGAGGAGACCTGAAATGGTCTGTCCCCTGCCAACCAGAAGCCTCCTGTGGTATCCAAACAGAATAGTTGCCTCAGTCTGTCAGCACTTCTGTCTTTGAAGGTGGTTTCTGCTTGAAAAGTGGTGACTATTAGCATAGCCTGGGGATAATTGCTTTTTTTGTCTTCTCTCGGGATACTTTTTTTTTTTTTTCCAGGTACTTTCTTATTCTTGTTGACTTTGTTTTTCTGGAAGATTAAGCCTGTGGTTAAAATGTTTCGGGTCCCCACATGAACCTTCTGTGGGATTACCCAATTCTAGGGTACCTTCACCCGATCACCAGTGCAAAAGAGGGCAAAGGATCTTCTTGGTTAATAGACAAGGCTATTTTGGAATGAATCTCAAAGTCCAGAAACATCGAGACTTTCCTTCAGTACTTTTTTCTGTTTGGGGTAGCAACTTTACTTAGTGTAGGGGAGGGAGGGGTCAGTTGGGAGGGCTTGTGTTTAAGGGGTTCAGAAACAGGGGATTTAAGTGTGTCTTTTGTGTTTGCAAGGCACTAACACCACTCCCGTCTGTATTTAAATGCTGTCCCCAGGTTACGACTATGGCTATGTCTGCGTGGAGTTTTCACTCTTGGAAGATGCCATCGGATGCATGGAGGCCAACCAGGTTGCTTTATACTTCGGTCAAATGATGCTGGAAGGATATATTTTTTTATATATGGGGAGGGAGGGTTTCAAATGATTTCACTTTGGAAAGGTACAAGAAGTCTATCTTTGAGCATACTGCATTCCAACCAGTGGTTGTGAGGAAAATCTTTAAAAAGGCTGGAAAGCTTTCTCTAGAAAACTTAATGGGCACAGATTACATTTTAAAAACTAGAGCCCAGTTGCTTTTGGACTAGATTCCAAAGATAGTAGTTGAAAAAAAAAAAAAAAAAGACACATCTGGAGTATTTCCTTTTGGAGTGTGACTGAGATGGTAATCCTGATGCAAAGAATGATCCTTGATTGTCTGTTACTGCAAGGATCTGCCTAGCACAGAAGTTCTAGGTCAATAGTTATATGCAGACCTAGACCTAGGGTGAAGACCTCCGATGGTGACTCCTATGGCATCAGGATGCAGGCTACTTCCAAAAGAGAGCTGTCAGGGAAGAGAAGAGGAGTGGATTGTTGGTGTCTATTGCATTCATCATTGTTCTTTGCCAATTGGCGTTGCACACTCAAGTCTTTGGCTGCATATAGTCAGAGCTGGTGAATCAGAATGTGTATTCACCTTACGTTTGAACCATCTGTAGTTATTCAGCTTGCCACCTAGATTTGCCATCTATGTCTTTAATTGACTGCTGCCTGGTAGTTCTGGGATGAATGAGTAAATGGGTAGAATCCTTCTTGTTATGGTGTTTCCTTGGGGAAAGTTATTTTCTTTGAGTTGTTTCAGTTCCTTCATCTGTAAAGGAGGAAAAGAAGCTTAGGAATATAGTTTGATTTTTTTTTTTTTTTTAATGTCCCCACTCCCTACATTAAAATTTTGAATCAGGGGGGCCTAAAAATTTTTTTTTTTTTTTTTTTTTTTTTTGAGACAGAGATTCGCTCTTCTTGCCCAGGCTGGAGTGCAGTGGTGCGCTGTCAGCTCACCGCAACCTCCTTCACCTCCCGGGTTCAACTGATTCTCCTGCCTCAGCCTCCCGAGTAGCTGGGATTACAGGCATGAGCCATCACGCCTGGTTAATTTTGTATTTTTAGTAGAGACAAATTTTTTCCATGTTGGTCAGGCTAGTTTCAAACTCCTGACCTCAGGTGATCTATCCGCCTTGGCCTTCCAAAGTGCTGAAATTATAGGTGTGAGCCATTGCACTCGGCTGGGCCCAGAATCTTAAAAATGGCTCTGCCAGAGAATTGTAGTTATTACAGGAAAATTCTTCTGTAGTCTGATGCTTTGTTCAGCTTTGTTCAATTCAGTATGGCTCATTATACTTACTTTTCCCTTCTTGGCCAAGTTCTCCCCTTATGGATATGGAGATGACATGCTCTAAATGCTTTGAGAACAAGCACTTGTTAAAGAAGACTTTTGATGTTTCCTTACCTTGTTAGTAGTTTAAACACTGTCAGATCCTTAGAAAATGACTGGCTTAGGACCATATCCTATAGACTTAAGAGGGTTCTCATTGACTGTTTGTTCAGTGTCCATACTGAATCAGTCACTTACCAAATATAGTTGGCACTCTGTATTCACAGGTTCCACACCCACAGATTCAACCAAACACTGATTGAACATATTCAGGAAAAAATACATTAACATTGAGCCCAAATTGAGACTGCAGTGAGCTATGATCACTCTGCCGCAGTCTAGCCTGAGTGACAGAGACCCCATCTCAAAAAACAAAGTACAGTTAACAACTATTTATACAACAATAAAAAATAATACTTGCCAGGAATGGTGGCCTACCTCTGTAATCCCAACACTTAGGGAGGCCCAGGCGGGATGATTGCTTGAGGCCAGGGGTTTGAGACCAGCCTGGGCAACATAGGGAGACCCCATCTCTACAAAAAAAAAATAAAAAAGTAGCCAAGTGTGGTGACATGAACCTGTAGTCCTATTAATATGGGAAGCTGAGAGGATAACTTGAGTCCGGATTGAGACTGCAGTGAGCTGTGATCACTCTGCTGTACTCTAGCTTGGGTGACAGAGTGAGACCCCATCTCAGAAAACAAACAAAAAAGTACAGTTAACAACTGTTTATATAGCCTTTATTAGGTATTAGGTATTATAAGTAATCTAGAGATGGTTTAAAGTATTTTGGAGGATGTGTGTAGGTTGTGTGCAAATACTATGTGATTTTATATAAGGGACTTGAGCATCCTAGGATTTTTGTGTCCTTGTGGGTCCTGGCACCAATTCCCTGTGTACACCAAGGGACAACTGTACTAATCAAGTGTCAGAAACTGCTACATGCCCATTTTGGAGAGAAGGATAAAGCTTCTAATCTGTGTGCTTATGGTGGATCCTATTCTGACAGTCTGTCCAATTTTGAGAACACTCATTAATTCATAAACAACTTGTTCTTATCAATGAATAGTCATTCGGTCCTTTGCCTCTGTACTAAATACTGTGAATAGTGGAAATATAAATGGGGGAACCCTGGCAGATGACATCTTTTTTGTACCGTTCTTCCAACTGTGTATTTCTCCTAGAGTTAATTATTGCTTTTTATCAGAGATATATTATTTTTGATCTTAAAGATATCAGCATTGTCTCTTACTGCCTCTTTCTTCTATCCCAACAAAAAATCCTATCTAAAATATCCAGCCCTTGGCTAGGCATGGTGGCTCATGCCTGTAGTCTCAGATGTTTGAGAGGTTGAGGCGGGTGGATCACTTGAGGCCAGGAGTTCAAGACCAGCCTGGGCAACATGGTGAAGCCCCGTCTCTACTAACAATACAGAAATTAGCCAGGTGTAGTGGCACACGCCTATAATCCCAGCTACTCTGGAGGCTTCAGTTTAGGCACGAGAATTGCTTGAACCCAGGAGATCAGCGTTGCAGTAAACTGAAGCAACGCTGCTGTGCTACAGCCTGAGCAACAGAATAAGACTCTGTCTCAAAAACACAAAAGGAGGTGGCTTATAGACATTTCTCCCCCAACCCTCAGCCATTCTTTGAAGATTCATAGGGCTCTCAGATTCCTGATTAATGACTGCTGTCCAATGAGTGGCACACTAAAATAAAGCAGGAACAGGGCCAGTATTCTTCCAGGTGTGAAACAGTGTTTTTGACAGGTAGCCATCCTTGTGCATAGGGTACCCTGCAGTGCTCTTTTCAGGAGTACGATTAAGAGAGAGCCTCTACCTTTTTGAACTTTTTAATCTCACTCTAAGAAAAGAGAGATTATACGGTGTTCACAGATCCCATAGGATGTTCTCTCAAACTTCAAATTTTTGTTTGACCTCATTTGCAGTATTCACTGGAGTTATTTCTTTTTGTTGTTGTTGTTGTTGAGCAGAGTCTCGCTCTGTTGCCCAGGCTGAAGTGCAATGGTGTGATCTTGGCTCACTACAACCTCTGCCTCCTGAGTTCAGGTGATTCTCTTGCCTCATCCTCCTGAGTAGCTGGAACTACAGGCCCATGCCACCATACCTGGCTAATTTTTGTATTTTTAGTAGAGATGGGGTTTTGCCATGTTGGCCGGGCTGGTCTTGAACTCCTGACCTCAAGTGATCCACCCACCTTAGCCTTACAAAGTGCTGCGATTATAGGCAGGAGCCACTGCGCCCAGTGAAGTTCTTTTTTTTTTTTTTTTCTCCAAGATGGAGTCTTGCTCTGTTGCCCAGGCTGGAGTGAGGTGGCACGATCTTGGCTCACTGCAACCTCTGCCTCCTGGGTTCAAGCAATTCCCCTGCCTCAGCTTCCCAAGTAGCTGGGATTACAGGTGTGTGCCACCATACCTGGCTAATTTTTGTATTTTTAGTAGAGATTTTAGTTTCATCATGTTGGCTAGGCTGGTCTCGAACTTCTGACCTCGTGATCCGCCTGCCTCAGCCTCCCAAAGTGCTGGGGATTACAGGCATGAGCTACTGCACCCAGCCAGAGTTCGTTCGTTCTTCTGTTGTTGATGATTTGTTTTTTGTTTTTTGTTTTCTTTTTTTTTTTTTTTTTTTTGAGATGGAGTTCTTGTTGCCCAGGCTGGAGTGCAGTGGCGCAATCTCGGCTCACTGCAACCTCTGCCTCCTGGGTCCAAGCAATTCTCATGCCTCAGCCTCCTGAGTAGCTGGGATTATAGGCACCTGCCACCACGCACGGCTAATTTTTTGTGTTTTTAGTAGAGATGGGGTTTCACCACGTTAGCCAGGCTGGTCTTCAACTCCTTACCTCAGGTGATCCACCTACTTTGGCCTCCCAAAGTGTTGGGATTACAGGCGTGAGCCACTGGGCTCGGCCCAGGGTTCTTTCTTAATAAAATATCTTCTATATCCTTTTTTAGTCAACCCCATTTCCTAGATTTTTATTCTTCCCCTAGTCATTGGTCAGACTGTTGACATTGCCACACAACACAATTCTCTCTTGCTTACCCATGTAGACATCATGATCACATCAGCATTCTTTTAATAAACTTTAAATAAACTTTACCACAATTCAGGGTGTGTGAAAATCATTTTGATGGAAAAAGTTTTGAGAATGAGATCTTCAAGGAAATTTTTGCACTTAGGTAGTACAGCATAACAAAGAGGAGTACAGGTTTTGGAGTCAGATGTTACTTCCTAGGTGGGTTACCACTGGCACATTTTTTAACCTCCCACATCCTCAATTCCCTCTTACCCATAACTTTTGGAGTCCTTATGTAGGATAAATGGAATCATTCATTGATGGATATCTGCTGTATACCAGTCACCTTTCTGAATGTTGAGGTTGCTGCAGTGAACAAGACATACGGAATAACTTTATTTTAATGGGAGAAAACAGACCATAAGCAAATAGAGAAAAACAGTATAATAGCCGATAGCTGAGTGCTGTAAAGAAAATGAAGCAGGGTATTGGGAGAATGAAGATGGGGGCAGTTTTAAAGGGGTGGTCAGAGAAACTTCTTGAGGGGTGGCATACATTTGAGTTGTGACTTGGTTTATAATGTATGCAGAACACTTAACTGTAGTACCTAGCACTTGGTAGCATTTGAAATAATTTTAAATTCGATGTTTTTTCTCTCTCTTCCTCCTCTGCATGTCAAATAATTTCCAATTCTAAATTGTGTGTGTGTGTGTGTGTGTGTGTGTGTGTGTGTGTGTGTGTTGTGTCAGAGTCCAGCCAGGCTGGAGTGCAGTAGTGCAATCTCGGCTCACTGCATCCTCAGTTCCAGTGATCCTTCTGTCTCAGTCTCCCAAGTAGCTGGGACTACAGGTGTGCGCCACTGCGCCTGGCTAATTTTTTTCTTTTTTTTTTTTTTTTTGGTGAGACATAGTCTTGCTCCATTGCCCAGGCTGGAGTGTAGTGGCGCAGTCTTAGCTCACTGCAACCTCCACCTCCCAGGTTCAAGTGATTCTCCTGCCTCAGCCTCCCAAGTAGCTGGGATTACAGGTGCCCGCCACCACACCCAGCTAATTTTTGTATTTTCAGTAGAGACAGGATTTCACTGTGGTTGGCCAGGCTGGTCTCGAACTCCTGATCCATCCACCTCGACCTCCCAAAGTACTAGGATTACAGGCGTGAGCCACCACACCCTGTCAATTTTCGTATTTTTAGTAGAGACAGGGTTTCACCATGTTGGCTAGGCTGGTCTTGAACTCCAGATCTTAGGTGACCTGCCTACCTTGGCCTCTCAAAGTGCTGGGATGACAGGCGTGAGCCACTGTGGATGGCCTTCAATTATAATTCTAAGAAAATTTATTTTTATATCTGAAGTTTATTAAAACGAATTCTTTAAGGAAATGGATGTGGATTACGGTCCTTGTGACAAAGTGAACCATCTTATGAGAGACATAAGAATGTGAGGGAAGAAGTCCTGACTCCTCAAGGTGAATAAAGTAAGTATTTGTGAAACATAAAATGTCTTTGTAGGCCAGGCATAGTGACTTGAGCTTGTAATCCTACCACTTTTGGAGGCTGAGGCAGGAAGAACACTTTAGCCCAGGAGTTTTAAGATAACATGGGCAACACAGTGAGATCCTTGTCTAAATTTTTTTTAAAAAGTCTCTGTCTATTCTTTCCCCCAGTTTTACTTACAGGCAAAATTGGTACAGATCCTGAGTCACCAGGATCTGCTTAGCAACTCTTAGTAGAGCCTGAGTGTGTGTGTGTGTCTGCGTGCTTATGCCTCTCAGAAACACAACTCTTAGTAGAGTCTGAATGTGTGTGTGTGTGTGCGCCTCTGAGAAGGTTTCTCCGAAGTACTTTGGGTTGAGTTTTTTGTAACTCTGCTATCATGACTCTTGATGTGAAATGTCCTTTATTTATTATTGGTTGGTACTTACTGGCCTAGGGGATGGAAGTAAAGGAACTTTTGCTAGCTTTCTTTGTCAAATATTGTGAGTACATGTGCCTTAGTGAGGTTGCTCAAGATGATAACCAAGGTCGCGCTAGCCTTTTCCCAGTGCCTATATCAAGCTGTCAAACAGTAGGCAGTACTGACTTTGTGGCTGTGGTGACTTATCAGGATATCACTTAGGCAGCAGCTATCTATCTGGAGAAATAATTTCCAACAGGTATGAAGGTATGAATCTGTTAGCCTATGCCTTCATCATTTCTGTCTAGGAGAAGGGATCAGCCATCGTGCACTGTCAGGCAGAGCCTTTCATCCCACCCTTCCTGTGGAGTGTATTTCTGTCAGTGTCATATGCCCTTGGCTTTCTTTGTTGTCAAGTCTCTGGGAGATTGAGGGTACATACTATGTCCTTCTGCTGTGTGTGCCATTGCACTGGGACTTGGGGAGAGGAGTAAGAAGTATTGTGTTAAAATGTTGATCCCTTTCAGTGGTTGCCCAGTTGTGAGTCCTAGCTCTCTCAGACTATTGGCATTCGGTGTGCTGGAATTAGCATTTTATTTTCTCAAATATACTAATGTGATGTTTGTTGTCTATTCTTATTTAGCCAAATTAGTCACTAAAATGCCCTTACAGAAGATAACTCTGGGAGAGGTATTCATTTCTCCGAAATTTTTATTCTCCTTCCTTCCCTCCCCCTCCCTCTTTCTTTCCTTCTTTTCCTTCCTTTCTTTTCTCTCTTTTTTTTTTTCTTTTGTTTCCTTCCTTTCCCTTCCTTTTTTTTTTTTTCTTATCTTATTGGAGACAAGGTTTCCCTCTGTCACCCAGGCTGGAGTGTAATGGTGCAGTCATGGCTCACTGCAGCCTCGATCTCCTGTGCTGAAGCAATCCTCCCAACTCAGTTCTCTATAGTAGCTGGGACTATAGGTGCCCACTACCACACCTGGCTAATTTTTTTTTTTTGTAGAGACAGGGTTTTGCCACATTGCCCAGGCTAGTTTTAAACTCAAGCAGTATACCTACCTTGGCCTCCCAAAGCACCAGGATTCCAGGTGTGAGCCACTATGCCTGGCCTTTTTTTATTATTTTAAAATTTAAAAATTTTTATTTTTTAGAGATGGAGGGTTCTGTTCTATTGCCCAGGCTGGAGTGCAGTGGTACTATCAGAGCTCATTGCAGCTTTGAACTCTTGGACTTAAGCAATCCTCTCACCTCAGCCTTCTGGGTAGCTGGACTACAGACACTTGACACTATGTTCAGCCAGTTAAAAAAAAATTTGTTTGTAAATGTGGGGTCTTTTTTTTTTTTTTGAGACAGGGTTTCACCATGTTGGCCAGAATGGTCTCGATCTCTTGACCTCGTGATCCGCCCGCCTCGGCCTCCCAAAGTGTGGGGTCTTGCTGTGTTGCCCAGGCTGCTCTTAAACTCCTGGCCTCAAGTGATCCTCCAACCTAGGCCTCCCAAAGTGCTGGGATTATAAGCGAGAGCCACTGCACTCAGTCTTACCTTTCTGTTTGACATTAATCAGTCTTACTTTTTTTTTTTTTTTCTTTTTGAGAGGGAGACTCACTCTGTCACCCAGGCTGGAAGGCAGTGGCAAGATCTCGGCTCACTACAACCTCCGCCCCCTGGGTTCAAGCGATTCTCCTGCCTCAGCCTCCTGAGTAACTGGGATTACAGGCACTTGCCACTGCACCTGGCTATTTTTTGTATTTTTAGTAGAGACAGGGTTTCACCATCTTAGCCAGGCTGGTCTTGATTGAACTCCTGACCTTGTGATCTACCCTCCTCAGTCTCCCAAAGTGCTGGGATTATAGACCTGAGCCACTGTGCCCGACCCAGTCTTACTTTCTTAAGAGCAAGGAAAAAGGGTTCTGTTATCATCTTACGTAAAAATTCCTTTAAACACTGACTTTTTTCTGGTCTGAGGAATGAAGGTTGTGGAATACGTGAAGTTTTATGAAATAGTGTTTTGTGTGTGTGTGTCAGCAAAATTAAGAGAGTTGGGGTTACTGAAAATAAAAGAGTGTTTTTGAAAGTATGGGAAGCCAAATCTCAAATGTGGTCTGTCCTTGTGATTAAAATTAGAGCAATAGGGAGGCCAGGTATGGTGGCTCACACCTGCAATCCCAGCACTTTGGAGGCTATTGTAGGAGGGTCACTTGAGCCCAGGAGTCGAGTCCAACCTATGCAACAAAGCAAGACCTCGTCTCTACAAAAAATTGTTAAAAAATTAGCTGGGTGTGGTGGCACATGCTTGTTGTCCCACCTATATGGAAGGCTGAAGTAGGAGGATTGCTTGAGCCTGGAAGGTCAAAGCTACAGTGAGCCATGATTGTGCCACTGCACTCCAACCTGGGCAACAGAATAAGAGATACTGCCTCAAAAAAAAAAAATAATAATAATAATAGAGCAACAGGGGAAAGCTTATGTTTTTAGAGATGAGAATGCTATTTGTGAAGTCATGATGGAAAAAAGTGGTGAAGAACCTAGTTTGTTGGAAACTTAAGTTGGTAGTGAAGACATAATACTATCTGAAACGCTGTAGTACTTAAATCACGTGCATTTCAAGTAACAGAACCAATTATCTGTATGTTTAAGGTTATAGTGTTACCTAAAACAGTTGTCGCTCCAAAAGCACCTCATTGAGAAGCATCTGGCATCCTAACCAGAGCTCATCTGTATAACTTATGGCTTGAATCATGCCATTCTTCTGGGAAACTTCAATTTCAGTACTTTTTCCTGATTGCCCTCGGTAGAGGTATTAGTGGAAACATAAGAAAATGCATTCTAAAATGAATGTATAGGTTCATATGCTAGCTAGAAAAAAATTAAAACAGTTAATGAGTACAAACCAAGGATTATTGAAGATTCTCACTCTCGAGAGTTGGGGTATTTAAGAAAATTAAAAGTGAATTTAAGGATTGATGACTTGATTACACATTTTGGCTACTTATCCACTGATTGACTTTTTTTCTTTTTGAGATGGAGTCTCCCTCTGTTGCCCAGGCTATAGCTCAGGGTTGCAATCTTGGCTCACTACAACCTCTGCCTCCCGGGGTCAAGTGATTCTCCTGCCTTAGCCTTTCAAGTAGCTGGGATTACAGGCATATACTACACCCCCAGCTAGTTTTTGTATTTTCAGTAGAAACGGGGTTTCACCATGTAGGCCAGGCAGGTCTTGAATTCCTGACCTCAGGTGATCTGCCTGCCTTGGCCTCCCAAAGTGCTGAGATTACACATGTAAGCCACCGTGCCTGGCCCAGTGATTGAGACTTGACTGGACATGAAGCAGTATAATGTAGCATTATAATATAGTATTCTGGAAGCAAACTACCAGGGGTTGCATCTTCGCTTCATCACTTTCTAAGGTATACTTGAACGAGTGTCTTAACCTCTCTGTGTTTTAGTATACTCTCACATATGTCTAGGGATTAAACGAGTTAATGCATGTAAGGTGATTAGAACTGGGACTGCCACAAAGTGAATGTTGAGTGTGTGTTTGTTGTTATCACAACGACCTCTGATCTGAAACAAAGTCTTAAGCTCTGGTCTTGGCTTAATGGAATATGTAGCAAAAAGAGGATTTGGTGGCAGTGCCTAGGAGAATTTTTTCCCCCCATCAACAGTACTTCTCATTTAGCCTGTTGATTGATACTAATTATGAAGGGACTCCTTCCAGGCTTTCCTAGTTGGAGTTTCTTTTTTTTTTCTTTCTTGAGACAGAGTCTCACTCTGTCTGCTAGGCTGGAGTGCCAGTGGTGCAATCTCGGCTCACTGCAACCTCCACTTCTGGGGCTCAAGCCATTCTCATGCCTCATCCTCCCAAGTACCTGTGGCTACAAACACATTCCCAGCTAATTTTTGTATTTTTGTAGAGATGGGGTTTTGCCATGTTGCCCAGGCTGGTCTTGAATTCCTGAGGTCAAAGTGACCTGCCTGCCTCAGCCTCCCAAAGTGCTGGAATTACAGGAGTGAGCTACCATGCCGGGCCCTTAGTAGGAGTTTCTGCTGCCTTAGCCTTTAAGAGAGAATCTTAAATTTTCTAAAGAGTAAGAGTAGGAGACAGTACCACATGGAATATGTAGGCCATGTAGGAAATCTAGCCTGTGGTTTTAAAACCCTAAGTTCTAAATTCACTGGGTATAGTGGTACACACCTGTAGTCCTAGCTACTCCAGAGGCTGAGGTAGGAGGATCGCTAGTTCCAGGTTGGAGTGAGCTGTGATGGTGCCACTGTACTCCAGCCTGGGCAACAAAGCGAGATGCCATTTCTCAGAGCCCAGCAAAATACCCTAAGCTTGGATAACCAGCCCATTATTTGCCACATCTCAGGCTCTTTAATTATGAGAGGTGCTCTAAACTGGATTCAATTTAATTATCTCAAATTTGAAAAATAAACATTTATCATTTGGCAGGTTTAAGAGAGCCTTCTGATAGTTTCCTACAATGGGTTTATAATTATTTTTGTCGCAAATAAATCATGGTTTATTTCTACGGATTAAAGTAGTTCTTAATTTGTTCTAAATTGGAAATATGCCTATATGTTTTAACCTTATGCTTCTGTATTGTTACACCTCATTAGCTCAGGGATTGTACAAAGTCATAGTTCAATTTGTGATCTTGATTATAACTTTGGTTTATGACTGTATGTACTTTGAGGTGGTATAGCGTTGGTAGCACAGAAAGATTTAGAATTCCAGTTTCATTACCTCCTGAATCTTTTGTTAACTTCTTTTCTTTTTTTGAGACAGATCTTGCTCTGTTGCCATGCTTGAGTGCAGTGGCGTGATCTAGGCTCACTGCAACCTCCACCTCCCAGGTTCAAGTGATTCTCCTGCCTTGGCCTCCCGAGTAGCTGGGATTACAGGCACGCACCATCACGCCCAGCTAATTTTTGTATTTTTATAGGGACAGGGTTTCACCATGTTGGCCAGGCTGGATTTGAACTCCTGACCTCAGGTGATCTGTACACCTCAGCCTCCCAAAGTGCTGGGATTACAGGCATGAGCCACCGCACCTGGCCTCTCTTTTGTAACTTCTGAACCTCAGTTTTCTCATCTGTAAAGTGAGAGCATAATCACAGTACCACCTTTAGTGCAGTTGTGAGGTTAGAATATGTGGTATATGTAAACTGATCAGCAGGGTAGCTGGCATGTGGTAAGTGCTCTGTAGTAAAGGGTGATTCATAACACTGGATTCTACTTGGTTGTACCAACTCCTCTTTTTCCTTGGCTCCTTATCCACCTCTTGGGATTCAGAGTTGGCTAAAAGTGGCAGACAGTTCTGTTTTGGGTGGCAGCTTGATTTTAGATAGCCAGTTCACATAGTGCTTTTGTTCAGGACCTCTCGGGATTTCTAGACAGACAGCAAGAGAGTCGAGGGTGATACCTGTCTTAACAGTGTCTAAGGAATGAATGCACAGGCATTCAGGCATGTGAGGGCAGAAGACCATGACCGTACCTGCCTTCCTACAATAAACAGCCTGTTGTTTCTGCAAGTAGCATTGCAGGTAGTTCTTTTATCAGAAAATTCTCATAGGCTGCAGGTGACATTGAGTGTTATTAGACATTTTCTTCATTCAGGCTGAACTTGGAGGTTACAGTATATCTTTATGTCCCCTTCTCCACAGGTGTTTAAATGTTGTCATTCATCCTCTGGTGCATAGGATTATATGTGCACATTTCTTGTTAAGGGTAATAATGAACTGACAATAAGTTTATCTAGAATAATATTTACTTATTTATTTTTCTTTTTTATTCTTTTGAAATGTAGTCTAGCTCTGTCACCCAGGCTGGAGTGAAGTGATATGATCTCGGCTTACTGCAACCTCCGCCTCCCAGGTTCAAGTGATTCTCCTGTCTCAGCCTCCTGAGTAGCTGGGATTACATGTGCCTGCCACACGCTCGGCTAATTTTTTGTATTTTTAGGTGGAGATGAGATTTTGCCATGTTGGCCAAGCTGGTCTCGAACTCCTGACCTCAGGTGATCTACCCACCTCAGCCTCCCAAAGTGCTAGGATTATAAGCATGAGCCACCGTGCCTTGCCAAAATAACATTTATTTTATATTTTATTTTATTTTACTGGGACAGGGTCTTGCTCTGTCACCCAAGCTGGAGTGCAGTGGTGTGTTCATGGCTCATTATAACCTCAACCTCCTGAGCTCAAGCCATTCTCCCCACCTCAGCCTTCTGAATAGCTGGGACTACAGGTGTGCACCACCACACCTGGTTAATTTTGAGAGGCTAAGGGGCAGGTAGAGATGAGATCTCACTATGTTGCCTAGGCTGGCATTGAGCTTCTGGACTCAAGCAGTCCTGCCGCCTCAGACTCCCATGTGTGAGCCACTGTACCCAGCCTAGAATAATAATAATTATTATTATTTTAAGATAGAGTTTTGCTTTTGTTGCCCAGGCTGGGGTACAATGGCGCCATCTTGGCTCACTGCAATCTCCACTTCCCAGGTTTAAGCAATTCTCCTGCCTCAGCCTCCAAAGTAGCTGGGATTACAGGCACACACCACCACGCCTGGCTAAGTTTTGTACTTTTGGTAGAGACAGAGTTTCACTGTGCTGGCCAGGCTGGCCTCAAACTCCTGATCTTAGGTGATCCACCTGCCTTGGCTTTCCAAAGTGCTGGGATCACAGGTGTGAGCCACGGTGCCCAGCCAGGATAATTAGTTTTAATCTCACTTGGTGAGATTGGTGATGCTAATGTCATATACTAATGATGTATATATTACCACAATCTGTGGCCAAGTGAAATTTGTGCTTAATCTGTGTAAATTCTATTTCCAAAGGAAAACATGTAGGAGAAAAGGTGGTGTATCAGAGAATGTATATTAGTGGTTACCAGGCTCAAGGGTGGCGGGGGAGTTGGGGGTGGCAGGAGAGGATAGAGAGTGATGACTGATTGATACAGGGTCTCTTTTTTGGGATGAGGAAAATATTCTAGAATTAAATAGTGATGATGGTTGACCAATCTTATGAATGTACTAAAAGCCATTGAATTGTATATACTTTAAAACAGTGGATTTTATGGTATATGAATTTTTATCTCAATTTTTAAAAAAGTCTTTAAATATAGTATGAATGCGTGGGTTTTTTTTTTTTTTTTTTAGGCCAGGCAGGGTAGCTCACACCTGTAGTCCCAGCACTTTGGGAGGCTAAGGAGGGCAGATCACCTGAGATCAGGAGTTCTAGACCAGCTTGGCCAACATGGCAAAACCCCATCTCTACCAAAAATATAAAAATTAGCCAGGCATAGTAGTACATTCCTGTAGTCCCAGTTCCTTGGGAGGTTGAGACGGAGAATCGCTTGAACTCGTGGTGGAGGGTACAGAAGTTGCAGTGAGCTAAGATCGCGCCACTGCACTCCAGCCTGGGTGACAGAGCAAGACTCTGTCTCAAAAAAAAAAAATTTTTTTTTTTTTAGAGTTCCAGCACAATGAGAATGAGTTTCATTCTTGTTGCCCAGGCTGGAGTGTGATGGCGTGATCTTGGCTCAATGCAACCTCCACTTTCTGGGTTCAAGCAATTTTCCTGCCTCAGCCTCCTGAATAGCTAGGATTACAGGCACCCACCACCACACCCAGCTAATTTTGTAGTTTTAGTAGAGATGGGGTTTCACCATGTTGGTCAGGCAGGTCTCGAACTCCTGACCTCGGGTGATCCACCCACCTCGGTCTCCCAGAATGCTGGGATTACACACATAAGCCACCGCACCTGGCCCAGGAATTCTTTTTTTAAGTGGGAAAACGTTATTGACATAATTTACATATAATAAAAGTCACCCATTTTAACTGTACAATTCAATGATTTTTTAAGTAAATTTACCAAATTGTACGGCTATTATCATAATCTAGTTTTACATTTTTCTTTTTTTCTGGGAGACAGGACCTTGCTCTGTTGCCCAAGGTGAGTGTAGTGGCATGACTATGGCTTACTGCAGCCTCCACCTCCTGGGCTCAAGCACTTCTCCCACCTCAGCCTCCTCAGTAATTGGAACTGTAAGTATGTACCAGGTAGTTGTTTTATTTTTTGTAGAGACAAGGTCTTGCTATATTGTCCAGGTTGGTCTTGAGCTTCTAAACTCAAGCAATCCTCCCTGCCTCACCCAAAGTGCTGGGATTACAGGTGTGAACCATCATGTCTGACCTAGAACATTTTCATTACCTCAAGCAGATTCCTGTTTGGGGATATAGTTACATTTTTAATTTTTAAATTTTTACTTTTTTAGGGACAGGGTCTCAATCTATTGCCCAGGGTGATCTTGTACTCCAAGTCTCAAGCAATCCTCCTATCTTGGCTTCCCAAAGTGTTGGGATAAGCCACCGTGGCTAGTCCATTTCAGTTTTTTACAAAAGTGATTTCAGACTTATAAAAAAGCTACAATAACAGTACAAAGAATTCCTGTGTTCTTTTCACTCAGATTCTTTTTAGCACATTCGAATACAGATTTTTTAAATAGTTATGATTCCTTCTCATTGAAAAAGGGACATCATTTGACTTGACATCCCACTAGACCCTTCCTTTGAGGTTGGATGGAGGTGCTCAGTGGATATGCTGGAAGGTGTGTGAATTTCCAATGGGTTGAGTTGACGATATATGTGTAAGGTGATTGGGACTTACTTTGTCAATGTCTCCTTGCTGGGCTTTGTCAGGTGCTGGAGTTGGAGGGCAAGAAGTAGGACCACATATAAAGCTTACACTCCTGGGCACTATGAGGTTTTTGTAGAGGCGGGCGGATCACGAGGTCTGGAAGATTGAGACCATCCTGGCCAACATGGTGAAACCCTGTCTCTACCAAAAATACAAAAATTTGCTGGGCATGGTGGTGTGCAGCTGTAGTCTCAGCCACTCAGGATGCTGAGGCAGGAGAATCACTTGAACCCAGGAGGCGGAGGTTGCAGTGAGCCGAGATCATGCCACTGCACTCCAGCCTGGCGACAGAGCTAGACTCCATCTCAACAAAAAAAGACAATACACAACCAGTGAATATGTTTTTCCATGAGAGAGCAGGCATTCGGATACCTGATATGAAAAGAGGAACTATGTGCTAGTCAGCTTTAGACTGAGAACAACAGCAACCATGGCAAAGGGGAAGCAAACTTAACCCTGACTAGCCTTGATGTTTTTCGTCACGCAGTGGCTCTTAAACAGGCATTGCAAGCAGTGAATTTTGACACACTCTTCTCCTCCCCAACCATTGGACATTTGGCGATGTCTAGAGACATTTTTGGTTGTCACAACTGGGAGAGGGTGCTACTGGTATCTAGTGAATAGAGGCCAGGGATGCTGCTAAACATTCTACAATGCAAAGGACAGCTCTCTATACAAAGAATTATCTGGCCCAAAAATCTCTATTGCTGAGGTTGAGAAACGCTTGTGTGAGGGGACAAGAGTTGTGGTTAGTCAGAAAGGATGACCTGGCTTGCCATGGAATGTCTTTTTTTTTTTTTTTTGAGACAGAGTCTCACTCTGTCACCAGGCTAGAGTACAGTGGTGTGATCTTGGCTCACCATAACCTCTGACTCCCTAGTTCAAGTAGTTCTCCTGCCTCAGCCTCCTGAGTAGCTGGGATTACAGGCACATGCCACCACAGCCAGCTAATTTTTGCATTTTTAGTAGTGACAAGGTTTTACCATGTTGGCCAGGATGGTCTCAATCTCCTGACCTCATGACCTGTCCTCCTTGGCCTCCCAAAGTGCTGGGATTGTAGGCGTGAGCCACCGCACCCTGCACATGAATTGTCTTATAATCAGTTACCTCTTTCCTTGCCTTATCCCTGGTCCCAGCAGAGTGAGGAGTGGCAAGGTGGTTTGGGAATATAGTGGGAGTGCTGCATAGTGATTGCAGACATGGTACTCCAGACTACCAGTCATAAGCTTAGCATGTGTCCTTGGGATAGGAGCTGTAGAATAATACCTATTTGATACGTGGACCAGAGTAAGTTCTTTGAGTTAATAAGCTTTTTTTTTTTTTTTTTTTTTGAGAAGGAGCTTCGTTCTTGTTACCCAGGCTGGAGTACTATGGCAGGATCTTGGCTCACTGCAACATCTGCCTCCCAGGTTCAAGTGATTCTCCTGCCTCAGCCTCCTGTGTAGCTGGGACTATAGCCACATGCCACGATGCCCAGCTAATTTTTGTATTTTTAGTAGAGATGGAGTTTCACCATATTGGCAAGGCTGGTCTCGAACTCCTGACCTCAGGTGATCCACCTCGGCCTCCCAAAGTGCCAGGCATGAGCCACCTTGCCCAGCCACCTCCCCCTTTTTTTTTTTTGAAATGGAATCTTGCATTGTCACCTGGGCTGGAGTGCAGTGGTGTGATCTTGGCTCACTGCAACCTCCGCCTTCTGGGTTCAGGTGATTCTCCTGCCTCAGCTTCCCGAGTAGCTGGAACTACAGGCATGTGCCACCCTGCCGGGCTAATTTTTTGTATTTTTAGTAGAGACGGGGTTTCGCCGTGTTAGCCAGGTTGGTCTCAATCTCCTAACCTCGTGATCTGCCCACCTCAGCCTCCCAAAATGCTAGGATTACAGGCGTAAGCCACCGTGCCAGCCATAAACATTCTTAAAATATACTGCCACTAAGGTAATCTTATCCAGCAGAATGAGGGAGTAGTCAGATTGCACACATTTGGTAGCAATTACTAGAAAAACCAAAAACTTGAAATTTCTCAAAATAGATTGTACTTCATATTTCAGATAGTTTTCCATGGAAAATTGGAATGAAATGCAGGTGCTGATTTTCACAGCCTTCTTTATACTGATTCAAACATTTGAATCTATTGGATCATCTTTTCATTAGGCTTTATTTCACAGGGCCATTTTAATGGGTCCTGCACACTGATCTAGTTAAAGGGACTGAACTCAAAGTAAAAGATGCATATATTTTATCTTTATATCATTTGCTGTAGATGGAAACTGCTGTATATATAGAATGCTGTGTACTACTCATTGGGCTGTTTGGAATCACATTGGAAATATCAGTAAGCAACCCGTTTTAACTTTTGTTAACACAGTTAAGTGCTGAGCACCTCCTATATTTGAAGCCCTGCACTAGGTAATGTGTGTTTATCAATGAATGAAAAAATAAAATAATTAGCCAGGTGTGGTGGCACATGCCTGCAGTCCCAGCTACTCAGGAGCCTGAGGCAGGAGAATCACTTGAACCCGGAGGCAGAGGTTGCAGTGAGCTGAGATCCTGCCTCTGTACTCCAGCCTGGCCAACAGAGTGAGACTCCATCTCAAAAAAGAAAACAATAGTTTTTGGTTTATAAAATTTTTATTTTATTTTTGATTGGTAATTGTATATGTTTATGGAGCACCCATGTTTTGATACATGTGTACGTTGTAGAATGATTCAGTCAGGCTAGTTAACATATCTATCACCTCCTATAGTTATTTATTTGTAGTAAGAACATTTAAAATCTCTTTTAGCAATTTTTAAATAGATACAATACATTGTTATTAACTGTAGTCACCATGCTGTGCAGTAGATCACTAGAACTTCTTCCTTCTGTCTGACTGAAACTGTACTCTTTAACTACCATTCTCCCTTTCTCCTTCACCCCCCTCCTCTACCCACAGCTTCTGATAAACCACCATTCTGCTCTCTACTTCTGTCTGTGTATTTGACTTTTTTAGATTGCACATGTGAGATCATGCAGTATTTTTCTTTCTGTGCCTAGCTTATTTCGCTTAACTAAGTGTCCTTCTTCATGTTTTTCCACATTGTCACAAATGACAGTTTCCTTCTTTTTAAAGGCCAGATAGTATTTTGTTGTGTTTACATATCAGATTTTCATTATTCATTCATCCATTGACCGTTAATGAATGAATGGATATCGTGGCTATTGTGAATAGTACTGCAGTGAACATGGGAGCGCAGGTATCTCTCAGACATAATGATTTCAGTTTCATTGGATATATACTGTACCCAAAAGTAGGATTGCTAGATCATATGGTGATTCTAGTTTTAGTTTAGTTTTTTTTAAGAACCTCCATACAGTTTTCAAAAACTGTACTAATTTACATTCTCACAGTGTAAAGTGTTCCCTTTGTTCCACATCCTCACCAACACTCGTTACCATTTATCTTTTTAATAATAATCATGCTAACAGGTATGAGGTGACACCTCATTATGGTTTTGTTTGTTTGAGATAGTGTTTTGTTTTATCACCCACGCTGAAGTGCAGTGGTGAGATCCCAGCTCATTGCAGCCTTAACTTCCTGTACTTAAGCAGTCTTCCCACCTCAGCCTCCCAAGTAGCTGGTGTGCCACCATGCCTAGCTTTTTTTTTTTTTCCTTTTTGTTGCATTTATTTTAAGGCTGAATTTACTCCTGTGCCATAAGTTTTTGTTTCTTCAGTTTCTTCTGGGATATCTTCTTCTTCTGGGCAACCTCCTCTTCTGGTTTAGGAACAATCTGTTCCTTTTCAGTAAGGATCATCTCAATGTGGCAGGGAGAACTCACGTACGGGTTAATTCGACCGTGAGCTCTGTAGGTCCGGCGGCGCATCTTGGGTGCTTTGTTCACTTGGATATGCTCAATGACCAGAGAATCTACATCCAAACCCTTAAGTTCAGCATTACTCTCCGCATTTTTAAGCATGTGCAGCAAAAATTCAGCACTCTTTTTGGGCCACCGGCCTTGTGTCCAGCCCCACTGCTTGGCCTGGGCACACCTGCCAACTCCACCATTGTAACGTCGGAATGGTACGCACTGTTTCTGTAAAGTGACATCTTTCAGATACTTCGTGGCTTTTCGTATATGCATACCCTTGATGGCCTGGGCAGTTTCACGTGTGTTCTTAAAGTGAACATGAAGATTGGAACCACTTGATTTGCATGACTTTGTGGGGTTCTCCGGATCAAGTGAATAGCGAACCATTTTCACAGATTACCTCAGGCCACTTAGGGAAAGAGGAAGAACGGTGCCTTCTGGGAAAAACTTTTTTTTTTTTTTTTTAAAGTCTCGCTCTGTTGCCCAGGCTGGAGTGCAGTGGTGTGATCTCAGCTCACCCCAATCTCTGCCTCCCTGCCTCCCAGGTTCAAGTGAATCTCATGCCTCAGCATCCTGAGTAGCTAGGATTACGGGCATGTGTCACCACACCCAGTTAATTTTTGTATTTTTAGTGGAGACGAGGTTTCACTATGTTGTCCAGGCTAGGCTCAAACTCCTAGGCTCGAGTGATACTCCCACCTCAGTTTCCCAAAGTGCTCTGATTACTAGCATGAACCATTATGCGTAGTTCCTTATGGTTTTAATTTGTAATTCCCTGATAATTAGTGATGTTGAACATTTTCTCATATATTTTTTGACTATTTTTCTTTTTCTTTTAAAAAACTTGTTTTTAGCCATAAGACCAGCATGTATGTCTTTCATAGAGAAATGTCTGTTCAGGTCCTTTGCCCATTTTTAAATAGGGTTATTTGTTTTCATTATTGAGTAGTTTGAGTTCTTTGTACATTTTGGATATTAGCCCTTTATCAGATGGAGGATTTGTTAAGTATTTTCTCCCAATCTGTGAATTGTTTCTTCACTCTGTTGTTTCCTTGCTTTGCAGAAGCTTTTTAGTTTGATGCAATTCCATTTGTCTATTTTTGCTTTTGTTGCCTGGACTTTTGGGGTCATGCACAAGAAATCATTGCCTAGACCAGTGTTGTGGAGCTTTCCAACTATAGTTTCTTCTAGTAGTTTCATAGTTTCTGGACTTACATGAGCTGTGAACAGTTCCTGTATAGTTATCCCTGCCACCCCTCTCCCAACATCTACATACACGGCCGCCCCAACCATCAGCATCCTGTAGTATAGTGCATATAGTGCATATGTTACAATCAATGAAGCAACATTGATATGTCATTATTAAGGGTTTACTCTGGGTATTGTATCTTCTATGGGTTTCCACAAATGTATGTCATGTATCCACCATTATAGTATCATGCAGAATAGTTTCATTGCCCTAAAAACCCTCCGTTCTCCACTTGTTTGTTCTTTCCTCATCCAAACTCCTGGCAACCACTGATCTTTTTATTGTCTGTGTAGTTTTGCCTTTTGCAGAATTTGATATAGCTAGAATTGGACAATATGTAGCCTTTTCAGATTGGCTTCTTTCATTTAGTAATACATTCCTCTATGTAGTCTCATTTCTCTATGTCTTTTTGTGGCTTAGTAGCTCATTTCTTTTTAGCACTGAGTAATATCCTATTGTATGGATGTATCATAGTTTATTCATTCTCCTACTAAATGATAGTTTGGTTGCTTCCACGTTTTGACAGTTATGAATAATGCTGCAATAAATACCTATATGCATGTTTTTGTATGGACATAAGTTTTCAACTGGCTTGCTGGTTTGGGTAAATACAAGGGGCATGATTACTGGGTCATCTGATAGGAATATGTTTGTTTGTTTGTTTATTTATTTATTTGAGATGGAGTCTCTCTCTCTCTGTCCCCAGGCTGGAGTGCAATGGTGTGATCTTGACTCACTGCAACCTCTGCCTCCCGGGTTAAAGCGATTCTCCTGCCTCAGCCTCCCAAGTATCTGGGACACACATGGTGCACACCACCATGCCCGGCTAATTTTTTGTATTTTTGGTAGAGACAGGGTTTCACCATGTTGACCAGGATGGTCTTAATCCTGACCTCATAATTCGCCCACATCAGCTTCCCGAAGAGCTGAGATTATAGGCTTAAGCCGCCGCACCCAGCCCAGACCATGTTTAATTTTTTAAGAAATCAACAAACTGTTTTTTCAAAGTAGCAATTACATTTTTCATTGCTACCAGCAATGAATGAGTTTTGTTGCTCCATATCCTTGCCAGCATTTGTATGGTAGCCATTCTTTTTTTGAGACAGGGTCTCGCTCTGTCACCCAGGCTGGAGTGACAGATCTCAGCTCACTGCAACCTCTGCCTCCCAGGTTCAAATGATTCTCCTGCCTCAGCCTCCTGCGTAGCTGGGATTACAGGCATGCACCACCACACCCAGTTAATTTTTGTATTTTTAGTAGAGACAGGGTTTTGCCCTGCTGGCCAAACTGGTCTCGAACTCCTAACCTCAGGTGGTTCGCCCCCCTTGGCCTCCCAAAGTGCTGGGATTATAGGCATGAGCCACCATGCCTGGCCTTCTTTGGGTATTCCTATTGGACAGTCGTGTCATTTGTGCATGGGCAATTTTATTTCTTCCTTTCTAATCTATATAACTTGTATGTCCTTTTCTTGGCTTATTGCATTAGCTAGGATTTCCAGTACAATGCTGAAAAGGAGCTGTCTCTCCTCTCTCCCCCTCCCTCTTCCTCTCCCCCTCTTCTTTTTCCGTTTCTTCTTTTTCTTTCTATAGAGATAGGGTCTCACTATGTGACCCACACTTGTCTCCAACTCTTAGGCTCAGGTGATCCTCCTACCTCAACCTCTCAAAGTGCTGGGATTACAGGTGTAAGCTACCACACCCAGCTAAAAAGGAGCTCTTGAGAAGGCATCCTTGTCTTGTTCCTGATGTTAGTGGGGAAGAAAGCATCTAGTTTCTCACCACGTGTGATGTTAGCTATAAGGTTATCAAGTTGAGGAGGCTCCCCTCTATTCCTAGTTTGCTGAGAGGTTGTTGTTTTTTTTCTATTTTGTTTTTTAAATCATGAAAGGGGATTGGATTTTTGTCAGATGATTTTTCTGCATCTATTGGTATGTTCGTGTTATTTTTTCTTTCTTCAGCATGTTGATGTGATGGATTACGTTAATTGATTTTTTTTTTTTTTTTTAATATAGATGCAGGGTCTCACTCTGTTGCCTAGGCTAGGGTGCAATTGCACAATCACGCCTCACTGTAACTTCAAACTCCTGGGCTCAAGCAACCTTCCCATCTCAGCTTTCCAAGTAGCTAGGACTATAGGCACACACCACCACACCTGGCTAGTTTTTAAAAACATTATTTGTAAAGATGAAGTCTCTCTATTTTGCCCGGGCCACTCTGGAACTCCTGGGCTCAAGCAGTTTTCACCTTGGCCTCCCAAAATGTTTTGGATTACAGGTGTTAGCCACTATGCCCAGCCTCATTTTTTATATTAGTAATTTGTATCTTTCTTTTTTCCTTAGGCTGGTTAAATGTTTATCAATTTCATTGATCTTTTCAAAGAACCAACTTTTGGTTTCACTGATTTTTCTCTGTTGATTTACTGTTTTCAATTTCATTGATTTCAGCTCTAATTTTAATTATTTTCTTCTGCTTACTTTTGATAATTTGCTCTTCTTCTGGTTTCCTAAAGTGTAAGCTCAGATTATTGATTTTTAGGTTTTTCTTGTCTTTTTTTTTTTTTTTTTTTGAGACGGAGTTTCACTCATGTTACCCAGGCTGGAGTGCAATGGCGCAATCTCGGCTCACCGCAACCTCCACCTCCTGGGTTCAGGCAATTCTCCTGCCTCAGCCTCCTGAGTAGCTGGGATTACAGGCACGCACCACCATGCCCAGCTAATGTTTTGTATTTTTAGTAGAGATGGGGTTTCACCATGTTGACCAGGATGGTCTCGATCTCTTGACCTCGTGATCCACCCACCTCGGCCTCCCAAAGTGCTGGGATTACAGGCTTGAGCCACCGCACCCGGCCTTTCTTGTCTTTTAATATATGTATTCAGTGCTGTAAATTTCCCTCTCAGCACTGCTTTTTCTGCATCCCACAAATTTTGTTAAGTTGTGTTTTTCATTTTCATTAACAGTTGTGTGTTGCTTAATTCTGAGAAATGCACTGTTAGGCAATTTCGTCTTTGTGCAAATATCATAGAATGTACTTAACACAAATCTAAATGGTATAGCCTACTATTGCTCCTAGACTGCAAACCTGTACAGCTTATTACCATATTGTAGATGGTAGGCAATTTTGACATAGTAGTATTTGTGTATCTAAAGATATAAGAGAAATGGTACAGTAAAAATACAGCATTCCAATCTTTTGAGACCACTATCATATATGTACCCCTTTGTTGACTGAGATGTTGTTATACAGCATCTCACCGTAGTTCTGAATATTTTATTCCTCTTGAGATTTCCTCTTTAGCTTGTGTGTTATTTAGAATTATGTCTTTAAATCTCATTGTATTTTGGGTTTTTTACAAGTGTCTTATTGTTACTGACTATTATGGGCTAAGAGCATACATTATGATTTCTATTTATTTTAAACTGGACAGGGTATGTTTTATGGCCCAGAATGTGCCGTGTAAGCTTGAAGAGAATATGTAGTTTGCTGTTGCTGGATGAAATATTCTACAAATGTTGATTAGATTGCCGCCCAGGTTTAAGAAATTCTCCTGCCTCAGCCTCCCGAATAGCTGGGATTATAGGCATGCCCCACCATGCCCAGCTAATTTTGTAGTTTTAGTAGTGATGGGATTTCTCCATGTTGATCAGGCTGGTCTCTAACTCCCAACCTCAGGTGATCCACCCTCCTAGACCTCCCAGAGTGCTGGGATTACAGGCATTAGCCACCGCCTTCAGCCAATGATTTCGTTTTTCTACCTTAGGTTATTAGTAGGCAGAATATTTTTACATGATTATTAGTTATTCATGTTTCTTTTGTGACTTGTTGGTTCTTAATATATATATTCAGCCAAAAATGAAAAATAGGATATCTTAGCCTATCTAGTCTTAGGTAGATACATGTGGGATATAAGGGGTTTTGGGGGGGGATGGTACAGTGACTCACACCTGTAATCCCAGTATGATGGGAGGCCAAGGTGGGTGGACAACTTGAGCCCAGGAGTTCAAGACCCATCTGGGCAATGTAGCAAAACCCCATCTCTACAAAAGGTACAAAAATTAGCCAGGTACAGTGGCGCACACCTGTATTCCCAGCTACTAGAGAAGCTGAGATTGGAGGATTGCTTGAGCCCCCGAGGTGAAGCTGCAGTGAGCTGTAAGCATGCCACTACATTCCAGCCTGGGTGACAGAGCAAGATCCTGTCTCAAAGAAAAGATTTTTTTGAAAAGTTGAAAGTAAGCATATTAACTGAATATGAGATGAGGCTTACCAGGAATTTATCCTTCAGAGAGGATCTTTCTCCTTCCTCCTCCTCCTTTCTTCTTCTTCTTCTTTCTTCTTTTTCAGTTTCTTCTTGCTTGTATAAAGTCTTTGCTGCTCTGGAGTTTTCTCTCAGTTACTCCTTGTTTATTTATTTGAGACTGAGTTTCACTCTTGTTGCCCAAGCCTGGAGTGCAATGGCGTGATCTCGGCCGACTACAGCGTCCACCTCTTGGGTTCAAGCGATTCTCCTGCCTCAGCCTCCCAAGTAGCTAGGATTACAGGCGCCCACCACCATGCCTGGCTGATTGCTCAGTTACTTCTTTTGAACCACAAAGTATTTGAAAAAGACGCATTAACTAGTGACCTCAGTCCATGCTAGTATTGGGTGCTTACACAGGTCAACTAGTAGAATATTGTGTTTTAAAAGGAGGTAAATTTAACATAATTGCTGTGATTACTCTGGCATTATACGCTCACAAATAAGATGTTTGGTGATTTTATTTATTTATTTTTATTTTTGGAGACGGAGTTTTGATCTGTCTCTCAGTCTGGAGTGTAATCTTGGCTCACTGCAACCACCACCTCCTGGGTTTAAGCGATTCTTGTGCCTCAGTCTCCCAAATAGCTGGGATTACAGGCACCCACCATCATGCCCAGCTAATTTTTGAATTTTTGGAGAGACAGAGTTTTACTATATTGGCCAGGTTGGTCTTGAACTCCTGGCCTCAGGTGATCCACCCACCTCTGCCTCCCAAAGGGCTGGGATTACAGGTGTGAGCCATCATGCCCGGTCAGGTGATACTTTTTTTTCAGGTGATACTTTTAATAAAACAAGTATTCAGATTCACTTAAGGAGCAATGAAAGAATCGTCTGTTTTAATTTTATGCCACAAGGTACTTGTGGCTTAAGATAAACTTCCTCCTAATTACATTCTCCTCAGATTCAAAAAGTAGTATATCTTAAACAACTTTGGTGACATTTTAAAATGATGTGGCTTAGAAAATTGCTAGGTTATCTAAAATGGCTCTGTTTATGATGTAAATGCAGCACATGAAGAGCTTGTATAAAATAGACTTTTGAAGTGTACAAATGGAAGGAACAGTCCTTCTAAATAATTATTTTCCCTCCTTTTTATTGAAGTATTCGTATATATAGAAAAGATATCATGTCATAAGCGTACTGCTTAGTGAGTTACTCCCAAGTCGGATATACCTTGTTAACCACCACCCGAATCAAAAAAACAGAGGATTACTTCATACATAGACGCCCCTCTTGCCTGGTCATTATCCTTTCCACCCTTCCTGCAGGTAGTCACTAAGTTCTAATACCATAGAGCCTTTTGACTTTCTTTTGAGCCTTATGTAATCAGAATCACTCAGGATGTATTCTTTGGCCTTTTATACTTAGTATTGTTTTTGAAATTCATCTTGTGTGTAACTGCAATGTGTTCATTTTCATTGCTGTGCAGTTTTCCAGTCTTAAGAATTTCTTCAAATTCCACTTAGATGGACATGTGGGTTTTCTTATTTTTCTTTTTTTTTTTTTTCCTCATTAGGAGCTATTTGAAATGATATTTTTTCAAAGTTGTTATATCTCGGCTGGGCGTGATGGCTCACGCCTGTAATCCCAGCACTTTGAGAGGCCGAGGCAGGTGGATTACCTGAGGTCAGGAGTTCAAGACCAGCCTGGCCAACACGGCCAAACCCTGTCTCTACTAAAAATACAAAAAGCCGCTGGGCACGGTGGCTCAAGCCTGTAATCCTAGCACTTTGGGAGGCTGAGGCGGGTGGATCACGAGGTCAAGAGATCGAGACCATCCTGGTCAACATGGTGAAACCCCGTCTCTACTAAAAATACAAAAAAATTAGCTGGGCATGGTGGTGCGTGCCTGTAATCCCAGCTACTCAGGAAGCTGAGGCAGGAGAATTGCCTGAACCCAGGAGGCGGAGGTTGCGGTGAGCCGAGATCGCGCCATTGCACTCCAGGCCTGGGTAACAAGAGTGGAACTCCGTCTCAAAAAAAAAAAAAAAAAAAAAAAAATTACAAAAAGCCAGGGTGGTGATGGGCACCTGTAATCCCAGGTACACAGGAGGCTGAGGCAGGAGAATCACTTGAACCCAGGAAGTGGAGGTTGCAGTGAGCCAAGATTGTACCACTGCACTCTAGCCTGGGCAACGAGCATGACTTTGTCTCAAAAAAAATAAATAAATAAAAAACCACAGAGTTGTTATTTCTCTTGGTGAATAGGTAGATGCACTTATTCCTCTTTATACCTTCCTGTGAATGTACTTGTTGGATTTTATATCTATCTTCTGTCAGCCACCTCGTAGTTTAACCATATACATACATATGTGTGTATGTGTGTGTGTATACACACACATGTACGTTTAATTTTTTTTTTTTTTTTTAAGAGACGGGGACTCATTGTGTCTTCCAGGCTGGTTGGGAACTCCCGGCCTTAAGCGGTCTTCCCGCTTCAGCCTCCCAAAGTGTTGGGATTATAGGCATACGTGCCCCACGGTTGAAGTTTTTATTGATTGCTGCCTACATACAGTTATTCAACAGCTATCAATTCCCCCTGCTCTGTATATATATGACTCCTAGTGTAAATATCAGGTACAGCAGTAATTAAGACCATATTCTATTTTATAGTTTAAATGTGTAAGACTAATTGAAAAAGTATAGAACTTTGGTCAACATGGTGAAATCCAATCTTTACTAAAAATATAAAAATTAGTTGGGTGTGGTGGTAGACACATGTAATCCCAGCTACTCAGGAGGCCGAGGCAGGAGAATTGCTTAGAGATGGAGGTTGCAGTGAGCCAAGATCCGCTACTACACTCCAGCCTGAGAAAGGGAGACTGTCTCTATTTTGTTTGTTTTTGAGATGAAGTCTCACTCTCTCCCAGGCTGGAGTGTGATGATGTGATCTCAGCTCACTGCAACCTCCGTCTCCTTGGTTCAAGCGACTCTCCTGCTTTAGCCTCCCGAGTGTCTGGGATTACAGATGCCTGCCACCACGCCCAGCTAATTTTTATATTTTTAGTAGAGACAGGGTTTCACCATGTTGGCCAGGCTGGTCTCAAACTCATGACCTCAAGTGATCCACCTGGTTTAGCCTCCCAAAGTGCTGGGATTACAGGCGTGAGCCACTGCACCCAGTCCCCTCCGCCCCCCTTTTTTGTATATTTTTGAGGCGGAATTTTACCCTGTTGCCAGGCTAGAGTACGGTGGCGCGATCTCGGCTCACTGCAACCTCTTCTTCCTGGGTTCAAGCCATTTTCATGCCCCAGCCTCCTGAGTAGCTGGGACTGCAGACATGCGCCACCACGTCCAGCTAATTTTTTGTATTTTTGGTAGAGCCAGAGTTCACTGTGTTGGCCAGGCGAGTCTCAAACTCCTGACCTCAGGCAATCCACCTACCTCGGCTTCCCAAAGTGTTGGAATTAGGCAGGTGTGAGCCACCGAGCCTGGCCAAGACTTTGTCTCTTTAAAAAAAAAAAAAGCCAAGAAAGAAAGAAAAATGTATAGGAGTTTAGAAGACCAAGGCAGGTAGATCCCCTGAGGTAAGGAGTTTGAGACTAGCATGGTGAACATGGTGAATCCCCATCTCTACCAAAAAATACAAAAATTAGCCAGGCGTGGGCATGCGTCTAGAGTCCCAGCTACTGGGGGAGCTGAGGTGTGAGGTTGTATCCGGGAGGCAGAGGTTGCAGTAAACTAAGATCGCACCATTGCACTCCAGCCTGGGCCACAGAGCGAGACTTTGTCTCCAAAAAAAAAAAAAAAGGATAGGTAGGCATTTGATGATTTCATTCACATCCCTAAAAGTTTATTCGTTCCTGAGTGGTCACATTGCTTTTTGGCCATTTCTTTGTTGGGAAATTTGATGTTCTCTTCTAGAGTCCTCCAATTTTTTGTTATAATATGGTAAGTGGGAGCCAGAGCTTTGGGTAGGAATTGGGATGCGATAAGGAGGATGAGTTTTACAGTGGTGTGCATGGTTAGAGGAGAAAAAGCTGGAGGCAGAGTATTCACTCAAAGGCTTGGGGTAGCAAGGCTAGGCTTAACTGGTGCTTATTTGGGCCAGAGTAGGGCAGAAAGTGAGGAATGAAACCAGATGTCTTTGCTTTAGTCTTACAGCTCTGAAAGCGTTTTTTGTTGTGTTATATTTGTTGTAATTGAGGCATAATACACATACCATAAAACCTACCTCTTTCAAGTATATAATTTAATAGTTTTTAGTATATTCACAAAATTGTGCAACTATCACCAGAACAACTAATTCCAGAACATTTCTGGGAACAAAAAGAAACTCTGTATCTATTAAAAGTCGCTCTCCAGTTTCTCCTACTTCCTTCGCTACCCCCAGGCATCTGCTAGTCTGCTTTCTGTGTCTATAGATTTGCCTGCTCTGGATATTTCATATAAATGGAATAATACACCATATGGTCTTTTATGACTGGCTTCTTTTACTTAGCCTAATGTTTTCAAGGTTCATCCATGTTAAATAGTCAGTTCTTAAATCATTTATAGGGTTAAATAATATTCTATTGTATGGATATACCCTATTGTCTTTATCTGTTCATTAATTGGTAGACATTTAGGTTGTTTCCACTTTGTTTATTATGAATAATGGTATTCACATTCATGTAGAAAGTCTTGTGTGGACACATTTTCAGTTCTATTGGGTATATACCAAGGAACCACAATGCTAAATCTGTCAGCTTTTTACCAGCCATCTCCAGATAGATAGCCTAGTAAGCCCTGTGTTGGGGTGGTATAGTGTTGAAAACATGGAATTCTCATATATTGGATAGCCAGGTTTCAATTCTGGTTTGGAAGCCTTTGGATATTTGTATTGCCCATCTGAATTCTCTCTAGGAGAATTCAGCTGTGTTTGGTTTGGGGATTTGTACTTGTTTTTGTTTTTGTTTTTTGACCAGATGTTTTGAGGTACTTGGTACTATGGACATGTATCAGTCTTAAATATTTGGGTTTTCAGCATATGAAGGGCTAGGTTTGTAGTTGACAGTTGAATAGCAATCTTCTTCCTTCCATTCCTTACAGATTCTCCTGTTCAGAGTCAACCATTAAATGGCATATTTATTGCTTCTGCCTGTGTGTCTGTTAGTGCTCATATGGTCTAGTTTCTGAGGTATTACAGTTAAAAAGTATAGGGTAGTGGTCATTTTTTTTTTTTTACTTGATTCCTGTGTACTGTGAATCCAGAGCAATGCAGGATATGTTGGGTTTCCTACAAACAGAGCATCAGGCCAGAGACATGTTTGCATCTGTTTCTGTCAGGTTTCCAGGCTCAACTGGTACCCTTTAAGGCCAGAGAACATTAGTTTAGGCACTTTTCCTAGGAAAATGCTTCTTGTGGCTCTTTCTGAGTACTTAAGATAAAAAAGGGATTCCATTGTTAGGCTTTGCTTGTGTAAGTTCAGGGTAGTATTGGAGCCCTGAGAGTTTGGCTAAACCAGAATAAATGCCTGACTAACAAATAGGTGGTCGACAGATGTCCTCATTAGCTTGAAAGGTCCACGAAAGCAGGGACTGTTTCTTTTCTTTACTGCTTAGCAGGGTTAGAACTCGACCTGGCAACATATGATGAGTTAAATAAATAAATATTTGTGAATTGGATTAATAAATATTGGATAAAGTGGTTTTGGCTTTGTATTCTTTCTTCATAAGCGCTAGTGATCTTTTTAATTTCTATAAAATGTGGTCATCACCCACCAACCTGAATGACCTCTTGATTTGCTAGGCTCTGGTATTTCTGTTAGGTTTCAGCTGCATTTTCTGAGATAGCAAATAGTAGATACTATTTCTCCTTTGATGGAGCTAGCCATATATTGTTGTTGGTTCATTTTAGCTTTCACATTTCTGTCTGATTCTTGTTCTTTTACTGTGGGATGTACTGAATGGAATGACCTGGAAGGTACAAGGTAGGTCAGTTTAGGTTATCAAGGGCCATGCATTTATTGATTGATGGATTGAGCCGGAATATCGCCCTGTCACCCAGGGTGGAATGCAGTTGTGTGATCTTGGCTTACTGCAGCCTCCGCCTCCTGGGTTCAAACGATTCTCCTGCCTCAGCCTCTCGAGTAGCTGGAATTACAGGCACACGCCACCACGCCCAGCTTATTTTTTGTATCTTTAGTAGAGATGAGTTTTACCATGTTGTCCAGGCTGCTCTCAAACTCTTGACCTCGTGATCCACCCGCCTTGGCTTCCCAAAGTGCTGGGATTACAGGCGGGAGCCACTGCACTCGGCAAGGGCCTTATATTTAAAACTTTAATTTGACAATATGGTGGACTACAAGAATGTAACAGGATCAAAATTACAACAGCTTCTTATGGTGGTATATAGACTTACAAGGAGAAACTGCAGAGAAAAAGTTCCCTTAGGATGTAGAGCAGCAGTTGAAATGTGAGAATTTAATGGCTTGCATTAGGGATTGGGAGTAGATGTGGAAGGAAGAAGTTAGGTGTGAAAGAGTTTAAACAAAGAAGCTCTAGAATTTTATTACACTGGATATCAGAGAGGGAGGTACAAGAGAGAGGGCAGAAGTAAAGGCCACCCAGGTTAAAGGAGTAATTCCAGCACTTTGGGAGGCCAAGGCAGAAGGATTGCTTGAGCCCAGGAGTTCAAGACTGGCCTGGGCAACATAGTAAACCCTCCTCACTCAAAAAAAAAAAAAAAAAAAGAAATTTAGCCAGGTGTGGTGGTGTGCCCCTGTAGTCTCCATTACTAGGGAGGTTGAGGTGGAAGGATCTCTTAAGCCCAAGAGGTCCAGGGTACAGTGAGCCATGATGCACCACTGCACTCCAGCCTGGGCGACAGTGAGACTTTGGGAGGCCAAAGCAGGAGGATTGCTTGAGCCCAGGAGTTCAAGACCAGTTGGGCAATGTAGTGAGACCTTGTCTCTACAAAACATTTTATAAATATATATAAAAGCTGGGCATGGGGGCACATACCTGTAGTCCCAGCTACTGAGGGGTGGTGGGGGAATGAGGTGGGAGAATCACTTGAGCCCAGGAGGTTGACATTGCAGCGAACCATGATCATGCCACTGCACTCTAGCCCGGGTGACAGAGTGAGACCCTTTCTGTCTCAGAAAAGAAAAAAAAGAAAGAAAGAATGGTTGTATCTTGAACAGATACAAAGCATGTAGAAGAGGAAAGTATGTGGGAGGGAGAATAGTTGTTTTAGGTACATCAAGTGTAAAGTGACAGTAGGACATCTAAAAATACACGAATAGAGCTTCACAGGAAAAAAAAATGAGGTTTTTCTCATTGTCATTTCTTACACCTTTTGTTCTACTACCTAACTACTTTTTTCTACAACTTTCTTTTTTTTGAGACGGAGTTCCACTCTTGTTACCCAGGCTGGAGTGCAATGGCGCAATCCTAGCTCACCGCAACCTCCGCCTCCTGGGTTCAGGCAATTCTCCTGCCTCAGCCTCCTGAGTAGCTGGGATTACAGGCACGCGCCACCATGCCCAGCTAATGTTTTGTATTTTTAGTAGAAACGGGGTTTCACCATGTTGACCAGGATGGTCTTGATCTCTTGACCTCGTGATCCACCCGCCTCGGCCTCCCAAAGTGCTGGGATTACAGGCTTGAGCCACCGCACCCGGCTTCTACAACTTTCTGTTTGTTTGTTTATTTTTGAGACGGAGTCTTGCTCTGTCGCCCAGGTGGGAGTACAGTGGAGTGATCTCAGCTCATTGGAACCTCTGCCTCCTGGGTTCAAGCAGTTCCCCTGCCTCAGCCTCCCGAGTAGCTAGGACTACAGGTGCATGCCACCACACCTGGCTAGTTTATTTTTTTTTGTATTTTAGTAGAGATGGGGTTTCTTCATGTTGGCCAGGATGGTCTCAAACTCCTGACCTCGTGATCTGCCTACTTTGGCCTAGCCCATGTCGGTCTGGGAAGGATAGTTAGGGGGCTGGGGGGAAGATGGGAATGGTAAAGGGGTACAAAAAAGATGGAATGAATAATACCTATTATTTGAGAGCCCAATAGGGTGACTATAGCCAATAATGACTTGATTGTACATTTTTAAATAACATAAAGAAAGAAAAAAAAACATAAGGAATGTAATTTGTTTGTAACTCAAAAGATAAATGCATGAGACGATGGATACCCTGTTTCCCATGATGTGCTTATTTCACATTGCATCTGTGTATCAAAACATCTCATGTACTCCATAAATATATACATCTGCTATGTACCCACAAAAATTGAAAAAAAAAAAAAGAATACTTCCTGGACATTGCAAGCACCACTTCTGGTTATGTTCAGTTGATCAGAGTTTAGTCATGGCCACACTTTAGCTTCAAGGAGGGCTGTAGAACGTCTGTTTTAGGCAGCTATGGGCCCAGTTAAAAGGCAGGGATTTGCTCCCAAGGTAAAGAGAGTAAATAGGCATTGGGAGACTTAACAGTAGTCTCTTAATTTTCCAGAATAAGAACCAGATTCTTTGGCTAGGTGCAGTGGCTCACGCCTATAATCCCAGCACTTTGGGAGGCCGAAGTGGGTGGATCATGAGGTCAGGACTTCGAGACCAGCCTGGCCAAGATGGTGAGACACCATCTCTACTAAAAATACAAAAATTAGCTAAGCACGGTGGTGGGCGCCTTTAATCCCAGCCACTCCGAGGCTGAGGCAGGAGAATCTCTTGAAGTTTGCGGTGAGCCAAGATTGTGCCACCACACTCTAGCCTTGGCGACAAAGCAAGACTCTGTCTCAGAAAACAAACAAACAGATTTTTCCTGGTTACAGAACGTGTTTCTCTAAACCTTAATTATCCTTACAATAATTTTTAAAAATACTAAATATATAATTACTTTTCACCAGCCAAATGCTTTTCTTTTCTTTTTTTTTTTTAAGAAATAGAGACAGGGAGGCTGGGTGCAGTAGCTCACACCTATAATCGCAGCACTTTGGGAGGCTGAGGCAGGCAGATCACCTGAGGTCAGGAGTTTGAGACCAGCCTGGCCAACATGGGGAAACCCAGTCTGTACTAAAAATATAAGAATTAGCTGGGCATGGTGGTGCATGCCTGTAATCCTAGCTACTCGGGAGGCTGAGGCAGGAGAATCACTTGAACCCGTGAGGCAGAGGTTGCAGTGAGCCGAGATCATGCCACTGCACTCCAGCCTGGGCAACGGCAAGACTCTGTCTCCAAAAAAAAAGGAAAAGAAATGGAGACGGGGCCTCGCATGTGTTCAGTGGCATGATCCATAGCTCACTATAACCTTGAACTTCTGACACCTGATGCTTTAAAACCAAACAGTACAAAACACTAAGTATATAATTAAATATATAAAAAAAAATAAACATGTGCACTTCTGTTTTTATATTCTTTTTTTTTTTTTTTTTTTTTTTGAGACAGAATCTTGCTTTGTCGCCACGTGCCAGGTTGGAGTGCAATGGCATGATCTCGGCTCACTGCAATCCCTGCCTCCCAGGTTCAAGCAATTCTCCTGCCTCAGCCTCCCGAGTATCTGGGACTACAGGCACACACCACTATGCCCAGCTAATTTTTGTATTTTTAGTAGAGACGGGGTTTCACCATGTTAGCCAGGATGGTCTCGATCTCTTGACCTTGTGATCCGCCTGCCTTGGTCTCCCAAAGTTTTGGGATTACAGCCGTGAGCCACTGTGCCCGGCCTGTTTTTATATTCTTTAAAATGACCCATAGGCTGGTGATTAGGAACTAAAGCATTTGCTATGGAACAGTCCAGCACTGATAAAAGTATCTGAAGTTTCAGTAGATTTAGAAGCTAAGTTACTGGACGGGCACAGTTGCTCACGCCTGTAATCCTAGCACTTTGGGAGGCCGAGGTGGGTGGATCACCTGAGGTCAGGAGTTCAAGACCAGCCTGGCCATCAGGGTGAAACTCCATCTTTAAAAAAAAAAAGCTAAGTTACTGTATGGTAAAGAGCATGTTTTGCCTGAGCAGCTTTGGATATAGTTTTTCTGTGTAAGTTTTTCCTAAACTTTATTATACATAAAAATATAAGCACAGAGGTCAAATGCTTCCTGTCTAGAAAGACCATTTCTGCCAGGTCTGTCTTAGTAAGACTATATCTTGATTTTATTTCCAGACTTCCTTTTTTTGAGATAGGGTTTCACTCTTGTTGCCCAGGCTGGAATGCAGTGGCACGATCTCAGCTCACTAAAACCTCCACCTCCCAGTTCAAGCGATTCTCCTGCCTCAACCTCCTGAGTAGCTGGGATTCCAGGTGTATGCCACTATGCTCAGCTAAATTTTGTATTTTTAGTAGAATCAAGGTTTCACCATGCTGGCCAGACTGGTCTCGAACTCCTGATCTCAAGTGATCCACCGGCCTAAGCCTCCCAAAGCACTGGGATTACAGACGTGAGCCACCACACCTGGCCAAGTCTCCTTAATTGTGTATTTTTAGTAGAGATACGGTTTTACCAAGTTGGCCGGGTGGTCATTTGTTGTTTAATAAAGAATATATAGCCCATTCTGGCTATAATGTAATTTGTGGGGATGAGGAGATGTTAAGGAAAGGGTAAAGGCATTTTTGAAAATCTCTTATACTCTAGAGGTAATCCTACAAGAAGAAATAATGTCACCAGACTGAATTGAAATCTTTTGGATGGGAGCTGGCTGTGTGTTGTAAGTCACATATATATGTTAAGCATTTTTCTTAACCTCAAATTGGTTTACACTGCCTGACACAGCCTTTTCTTTAATTTTATTTTGTTTCTATAATCGACTAAGAAATGCAGAAATGGGACAGGAAAAATGTTAGGCAGACATACGAACCTGTCAGGAAGCCCAAGTTTGAACATAAAAACTTTTATGTTTTTTATATACTCTTTGTATCTATAACCATCCATGTATCCATCCATCCATCCGTCTATCTGTCCATCCATCCATCTGCTGATGGCAGCAAATCTGTATATGTTCTGGCAGTTAGCCCCAGCTGAGGTCCCAGACAACAGTTGGCATTAGCCACCAGATACTTGAATAATTGAGGCTTCAAATGATTCTAGCCCCCAGCCATTGAGCTATGCCAGCTGGTGCCGAATGGAACAGAGATGACCTGTTTCTGATAGCTGTTCCCAAAATGCAGATTTGTAAGCAAAATAAGTTTTGAGTGAAGCCACTAAGTTTTGGGGTTGTTAAAAAGCAATGAATAGGCTAGACATGGTGGCTCATGCGTGTAATCCCAGCACTTTGGAAGGCCGAGGCAAGTGGATCACGAGGTCAGGAGTTCAAGACCAGCCTGGCCAACATGGTGAAACCCTGTCTCTACCAAAAATACAAAAATTAGCTCGGGGTGGTGGCATGCGCCTGTAGTCCCAGGTACTTGGGAGGCTGAGGCAGGAGAATTGCTTGAACCTGGGAGGCAGAGTTTGCAATGAGCTGAGATTGCACCACTGTACTCTAGCCCGGGTGACAGAGCAAGACTCTGTCTTAAAAAAAAAAAAAAAAAAAAAAAAAAAAGGCAATGAATAATTGGACAAGAAACCAAAACTTTTATTCTGAAAAGAGAAAATTCCAGTCTATAGCAGGGACAATTTTTCTTCTAAGAAACAATACTGATATATCATAGTTAAAGAAGCAGGCTCAGCTTCTTTGTCCCTTTCACTATTTTCTTTTTTTTTTTTTTTTTCTTTTTACTTCTTTTTTTTTTTTTTTTTTTTTTTAGTAAGACTCAAGATCTGATGGTTGTATAGGTTTTCTTACAATACTTCAAGTAAAAATTTTTTAATTAAATCACTGGATGATGAAGTAAAGAAAACTGTATCAAAATCCTCTGCTATGGCTTCTAACATAGGCTAGGAAAAGAAAAAACTCTAACTGTACCTGTATCCATCCATCCATCCATCCATCCATCCATCCATCTGCTAATGGCAGCAAATCTGTACCCATATGGGTCTGTGGCAACCTCAGTTCTTGCCTCCTCAGAAGAAAGAATTTGACTGAGGGTCATAAGGCAGAAGGAAAGACAAGGCAAATTTTAGAACAGAAGATAAAGTTTATTTAAAAGCTTTAGAAACAGGAATGAAAGAAGGAAACTACACTTGAAAGAGGGCCAAGCGAGTGACCTGAAAGACAAGTGCACCAACACATAGCCTTTCAACAGAGCACAGTTAAAACTGCCCTGGAAAAGGCAGACATGCAGCCTACTCTGTACAATAGGAACTTCAAGATGCTTCCTAATACTGTTCAAGGGTCTCCCTTTTTATTATCATTATTAATCATTTATTTATTTATTTATTTTTGAGACAGAGTCTCACTCTGTTGCCCAGGTTGGAGCGCAGTGGCATGATCTCTGCTCACTGCAACCTCCATCTCCCAGGTTCAAGCAATTCTCATGCCTCAGCCTCCTGAGTAGCTGGAATTACAGGCTTGTGCCACCAGGCCCAGCTAATTTTTGTATTTTTAGTGGAGATGGGGTTTCACCATATTGGCCAGGCTGGTCTTGAACTCCTGATCTCAGGTGATTTGCCTACCTTGGCCTCCCAAAGTGCTGGAATTACAGGTATGAGCCACTCTGCCTGGCCAGGTCTCCCTTTTTAAATGTATTTTCTTCAGTTTTTTTTTCTGTAAAGAGTAGAAATTTACAATTATATAATCATTTAATATCTCAGTAATTTTCATAGCCTTCAAACTACAAGAGATGCCTTTTAATAAATTGGATGGTATGTCTTAACATCTGATGGTGTCCAAAGGCATCCAAGGGTTAAGTCTGTGATAGATTTCTAAGACATACAGGTCTGATCACGAGAGTTTCTTGATGACTAGCTATGGGCTATCCCTTTGTAGCACATGATCCCAACTCCAACAGGGCTACAGTTAGTGGCCTATTGGCTTTGTCTTCTCCCAGACTCCTGGATTGCCACAGATTTCTGCTTGATTGCAGGAATCGTTCCCTCACTGTATACCTATCTGCTGTTAAAAAAAAAAAAAAAAGTTATAATAGCCATGATATTGTAGCAGCTGTAATATTATAGTTTAGTAAATGCTACTTAATAAATATTGGCTAATTTAACTGTAGCATGTCTAAAATGTAAAAGCCAGACCTCATTTTTATCAGGAGCTGAAGTTTGAGAATTCTTTGGTTATTTGCCTGTGAAAATGAGTAGAACAAAAAGGATAAGGGACCTAACCTTGTATTCCCAATAAACCTTTTCTGACTCAAAGCTTCCATTCTTAGTCTTGGTGCTTCTGAGTGGCACTGGGTCTGTAGCTTTCTGCCTTAGAAAAAAAGAATGACCTTTTTTTGGGGTCATCCTTTATCCTCCCAAAGGGCTAGGATTATAAATATGAGCCACCATGCCGATGATGGCATGGTGGCTCATACTTATAATCCTAGCCCTTTGGGAGGCTGATACAGGAGGATCATTTGAGCCCAGGAGTTCAAGACCAGCCTGGGCATCATAGGGAGACCCCATGTCTGCATAAAATAAAATTTTAAAAATTATCCAGACTTGGTGACATGCACCTATCATCCCAGGTTGTCAGGAGGCTGAGGTGGAATGATTGCTTGAGCTCAGGAGATCAAGGCTGTGGTGAGCTATGATCACACAACACCAGTGCTCTCTAGCCTAAGGGACAGAGCAAGACCCTGTCTCAATAAAAGGAGTGTGGCGGGGGGGTAGTTACCTCCCTGAAATGTTAGTTGAACAGTGTGTTTGCAGAAGTTCAGAAGCTCTGTATTTTATTAATATTTTTAGGGCACTATTTCTGCAGAAATCAAGTCAGCAAGACTCTGAAAGTCTAAACAAGGATAGGATAGGCAAAGGGGCTAAAGACAACTTTCAAGGAAGCTAAAGTACTTGAGTGGGAGGTGATAGATAAAGGGCCAGTAGATATAATGTGTCTTTTCATTTTTTTTTTCTTTAAAAAAATTTTGTTTTAATAGTCATAGAGATAGATGGGGTCTCATTCCCTGAGCTGGTCTGGTCTCAAGCAGTTCTCCCACCTTGGCCTCCTAAAGTTCAGGGATTATAGACATGAGCCACCATGTGCGGCCAATGTCTTTTTTTTTTTTTTTTTTTTTTTTGAGACGGAGTTTTGCTTTTGTTGCCCAGGCTGGAGTGCAGGGGCACGATCTTGTCTCACTGCAACCTCTACCTGCCGGGTTCAGGTGATTCTTCTGCCTTGGCCTCCCCAGTAACTGGGATTACAGGCACCTGTTGTCATGCCTGGCTAATTTTTATATTTTTAGTTGAGATGGGGGTTTTACCACATTAGTCAGACAGGTCTCAAACTCCTGACCTTGGGTGATCCACCCACCTCAGCCTCCCAAAGTGCTGGGATTACAGGCGTGAACCACCACACCTGGCCCCACTGTCTCTTTTGAATGGTGGATCCTGAAGAATAGCTGCTGATTCTTTGGGGATTCCTGGGGAACAATGTGCAGGCTTTGTGATGGGCTCAGCAGTGTGGCTTGTACAGTATCTTAGGTCTTGCGGGCCTCAGGCTGCTCTCTTGGCCGTTCTCCACCACCTCCTGCCATTAAGTTTTTAAGAAAAAGAAAAGGTTTGAGTATATTCTTTGGTAAACAAAGCAGATTAAGAAGCTTTATGTTTTCCACATTGATTTAACAAACTCCCTATTTGTTTTCCTCTATAGTGATTCAATTTAGAGACCTAGTCAATGAAGCAAGCCTTGATGTTGAATTTAGAGTCTACTTTTTCCAGAAGAAAAGAGCTAGGGAGCTCCAACAGTAGTCATCTCAAAATATAAAAGTGTTATAGAAATTATGTAAATCAGCTGCCCTTCACTCTACATTAAGTTGGGGGATGTCCCTAATTGCAATAGGAGAGAGCCTCTCTTTTATCTGAGACTAAAAACCTTTGCCCTGCATAGCTCATTATTTTAGGGTTAGTTGTCAGGAAAGAACAAACCATATCTTGTTTCTGTATATATTCTACTTTGTGAGTATTTTTATTTCATTGCTATGTTATTGTAATCAACTGAGGAAAGAGGAAAAAAGAGGTTATAGAAGTCTGAATTCTGAGGGTAATTCTGAGAATTATCAGTAAAAGATGCTAAAATGTGATATTTTACTTCCACCAAGAATTAGGTCATATCTTTCTGTGGAAATAAATTATTTTTATTGATTGCTGATTGAGATGGAGTCTCACTCTTTTCACCCAGACTGGAGTGCAATCAAGCAATCTTAGCTCACTGCAACCTCCACCTCCCTGATTCAAGTGATTCTCCTGCCTCACCCTCCTGACTAGCTAATTTTTTTATTTTTAGTAGAGATGGGTTTCACCATGTTGGCCAGGCTCGTCTCAAACTCCTGACCTCAGGTGATCCACCCGCCTTGACCTCCTAAAGTGCTAGAATTATAGGCGTGAGCCACCATGCCCGAACTATGGAAATAAATTATTAACCAGAGAAATCTTGACTTGTTTTTTATAAATGTTAGGTGAAACATTGCTCTAAAAGATATAAAATTATAACAAATTGAAAGTTTAAAAATATTTGCATTTTAGTGGGTCAGGTTTTCAGTTGTTCTGAGTAATAGTTGGAGCTTATAAATTGTAAGAAGCAATTTAGGGCTGGGCACAGGGGTGCGTGCCTGTAGCCCCAGCTACTTGGCAGGCTGAGGTGGGAGGATCGCTGGAACCCAGGAGTTCTGGGCTGTAGTGCGCCATGCCAATTGGGTGTCTGCACTAAGTTTGGCATCAATATGGTGACCTCCCAGGAGCGGGGGACCTTCAGGTTGCCTAAGGAGGGGTGAACCGGCCCAGGTCAGAAACAGAGCAGGTCAGTACTCCCGTGTTGATCAGTATGGGATTGTGCCTGTGAATAGCCACTGCACTCCAGCCTGGGCAACATTGCAAGACCCCTTCTCTTAAAAAAAAAAAAAAAGGAATTGAGGGAGATTCTGTGATGAAGGAATTTGCTGAGTGCCCTGTCTGCCTCACAGTCTGTCTTTGTGATGGAGTCTTATCTTCTCACAAGAAGAGAAAAGATTTGAGGCTCTTTTGATTATTTACTTATTTGCTTTTATATTTTGCCTTTTTGTTTTTCCCACAAATGCAAATGTAATAGAACCTTATGATAGGAGAGACTTGTGGATCTCCTGGTGTAGGCACTGTTCTTTCTATGTTCATGGAATTACCTCCAAGACTACAGATTCCTGATTTTCTTTCATCATGATAGGAGGCATTTTCTAGAACTGAAATCTTACTTTAAAATGCATGTAAGACCTGCAAGGAATATATTCTTTTTTTTTTTTTTTTAATTGGTGGTTGAGGTTTTTTGCCCAGGCTGGAGTGCAATGGTGCGATCTTGGCTCACCGCAACCTCCGCCTCCTGGGTTCAGGCAATTCTCCTGCCTCAGCCTCCTGAGTAGCTGGGATTACAGGCACGCGCCACCATGCCCAGCTAATTTTTTGTAGTTTTAGTAGAGACGGGGTTTCACCATTTTGACCAGGATGGTCTCGACCTCGTGATCCACCCGCCTCGGCCTCCCAAAGTGCTGGGATTACAGGCGTGAGCCACCGCGCCTGGCAAGGAATATATTCTTAACTCCGGACACCTTTAAAATATTTAAGCTCTCATGTCAGGGTGTGGCTTGAAGTGTGTGGTGTTCCCAAAAGAGAGTTCTTTTTTTTTTTTTTTTTTTTAAGACAGGGTCACACTTTGTCACCCAGGCTGGAGTGCAGTGACGTGAGCTTGGCTCACTGCAGCCTCGACCTCCCAGGTTCAAGGAATCCTTCCACCTCAGCCCCCAGATGAGCTGGGGATTACAGGCGCATGCCACCATGCCCAGCTAATTTTTGTATTTTTTGTAGAGGTGGGATTTCATCATGTTACCCGGACTGGTTTCAAACTCCTGAGCTCAGGCAATCCACCTGTCTTGGCCTCCCAAAGTGCTGGGGTTACAGGCGTGAGCCACTGTGCCTGGCTGCTGAGTTCATCTTGAGACTCTGACTTCTGCCAGCTGTGATCCCAATGGGTGGGGCTCTAGGGCTCAAAGAAACAGTCAGCTGTTTTGCTTCAGAGAGCACAAATAAGGTTTTGGCTTGGTGCTGGTTGTTGCTGGTGTCATATAGTCTAAAACGTTTGTTGTCAAGAACATTTTAGTAAAAGTTTTGGTTGTGCTTTCATCTATCAAGAAGAGACAGGAAGTGGCAGCTGACAGGGCAGCATCTTTATGCCCCTCAACCTTACACTGGACGCTGAAGTGGGATTTTGTTTTCAGTGGAGATCCCAGTGGGGTCTTATCTCCTGGATGCTCAAAGTGCAGCTCAGATCCTGTTGGGTAAGAATAGAGGACATGGAGAAGGTCAACAGGCAGAGCTGTAGAGTTGCCATTCTTTGTACTTCCTTTAGCCTCTGTGCTTTATTTCTCCCTTCATCCCCTTCTTCCATCTTCTGTCTCATTTTGCTTTGGCCTTTGGGAATAGTGGGTTTTATAAAATATTCGAACTGTAACATAGCCTCGTACCATAAAGAAAATGAGCCTGACTGCTTTACAAAGGATTTCTATAAAAAGTAATCTTTTATACTAAGAGAAATGACACATCTGTTTTAAACTTGTTACTTTTGTTCCTTTGGCTTTGCTCTTTCTACAGGTTCATTTGACTGTCATGGTTCTTGAAACTCCTGGTAGCAGCCATTTACTAAGCCCTCTTTATCTTAGGCACAGCACCGAAAGCAGTTGTAGGTGTTTTAAGAACAGAAAGCCCACCTTAAGCAGGCCAGTTTGGGGGATTGGCAGTACTATGAAGAAACAAGGGCTTTGTGGCAGTCTCTCTAAAAACTCCCTGTGAGTCCGTTTCCTGCAAACTTCTTTAGACTCTACAGTGTATATCTTTTCATCAGAAGCCACCTCTTTGAAGTGGGAAGTGTGTTGAATTGACCGACTTTCTGGAATTTAAAAACAGACAATATGGCGAAAAGAAAACCTGACTTTTAGTACTATATGTGTTGCTAATTAGCTCTGTATTCTTGGGCGGACTACTCCATGTATCTCAGCTGTCCATATGCCCTACTTGTGAGAATCTAATGAGATGACATTGTGAAGAATGCCTTTGTAAACTGTAAATTGCTTTGTGAATAAAGATACACTATCTCTGATAAACAGTACCAGTTCTCAGCCACCAATAACCTGATAGCCCCATACTGTATTTAGAAGAAACACAAAACAATGAAGAATGATTGCCAGTCTTTCAATGTGAGTTGTATTCACAAAGTTCCTATACTTTTTCCCTGCCTTTTTTGATCTTGTCTGTTTCTTTCTGTACTATAATGGAAAGATCACACAGCAGTCATTTTCTCAGTATAAAGTAAAGCTACAACAGAGCTGGCGTTGAAGATCTTTAACAAAGATGCAAAGCAGCTGGCCAGAAATGTTTTTTTCTCTCCATTTTCTATTGTACCTCTCAGTACCTTAAGAATCCTTGAGGCTGGGCATGATGACTCATGCCTATAATCTCAGCACTTTTGGAGGCCAAGGCCAGAGGATCACTTGAGCTCAGGAGTTTGAGACCAGCCTAGGCAACATAGTGAGACTCCCATCTCTACAAAAATTTTAAAAATTAGCCAGGCATGGTGGCATGCACCTGTGGTCTCAGCTACTCAGGGACGTTAAGGCAGGAGGATTGCTTGAGCCTGGGAAGTCAAGGCTGCAGAGTCATGATTGCACCACTGTTCTCTAGACTGGCAACCTGGGCAACAAGAAGAGGGACCCTATCTAAAAAATAAATAAATAAAAAATAAAAATAAAAAATCCTTGAGGATTGGTTATGAGCCAACAAAATGGGAGCATATGGTAGAGTCTCAACACTCTGACCCTAGTCCGTCGCATAGGCAGTCAGAAAATGAGATCATGACGTCTCTAAGAGCAGCTGATGAAAAAGGAAATGGGAATGTAGATTTCCATCAGCAGCCCTCCAGACCCAGAGTTTGTTCCTCTGTAGTGTCTTTAGGTGGAGAATAAGGACATGCTTTGCCATTCTGGAGTGCAAATATCTGGCTGTTTGCAGCTTCACAGTAAGACTTCTTGAAATGTACTTCGTAATACCTGTGTGTCACTTTGCCAGGTGATGGCTGGAGAGGATTTTAGCAGGTTTTAGTCTCATTTAAGCTAATCTAACACTGCTGAGAAAGGAAGAGATGTGTTTGGTTTTACTTTCAGATATATACCTCTTAGCTGGGTGCAGTGGCTCATGCCTGTAATCCCAGCAATTTGGGACGCCGAGACAGGCGGATCACTTGAGGCCAGGAGTTTGAGACAAGCCTGGCCAACATGGCGAAACCCCATCTCTACTAAAAATATAAAAATTAGCCAGCGTCGTGGAGCACACCTGTAATCCCAGGTACTTGGGAGGCAGAGACAGAATCACTTGAACTGAGGAGGCGGAGGTTGCAGTGAGCCAAGATCATGCCACTGCACTATGCACTATAGCCTGGGTGCAGAGTAAGACCCTGTCTCAAAAAAGAGAGATATATAGATCTCTCTCTCTCTCTCCCTCTCTCTCTCTCTCTATATATATATACACACACACCTCTTTTTTTTTTTTTTACTTTTTTTATTTAAGCGACAGAGTCTCCTTCTGTTGCCCAGGCTGAAGTGCAATGGCACAATCTTGGCCCACTGCAATCTCCGCCTCCTGGGTTCTAGCAATTCTCCTGCCTCAGCCTCCCGAGTAACTGGGACTACAGTTGCATGCTGCTATGCCCGGATGATTTTTTGTATTTTAGATGAGACGGGTTTTACTGTGTTGCCCAAGCTGGTATCGAACTCCTGAGCTCAGGCAGTCCACCCACCTCAGCCTCCCAAAGTGCTAGGAATATAGGCATGAGCCACTGTGCCTGGCCTATGTGGTACCTCTTCAGCAGCCAGACCTAGTTCATCAGACACAAGGCCTTCATGATACCTTTGCTTGAGAAGCTTAACAACTCAATAAATCAAATGATGAATAAAAATTCTAATGTATGAAAATACTCTAATAGATAATAGATTAAGAATGGACATCCGCTGAAGGTGATTGCATCATCCTACCCATTCATTAATCTAACTCCCTACAGGTTACTTCCCTAGGAGATACTGACAAGTCTCTGTTTTGTCAAATACAGAGAAAGGCAGCAATGGGGAGGGGTGCAGTGTATGTATGTATGTCATACCTATGCTTGGTATATATGAGTTGCCTGCATATGATAGCAGCTGGGGAATCAAATCATAAATTGTTCTCAGACAGGTTTGTCCTGTGACTACCTATTCTTATTAAATAATCAGCTATATTGACCATTTTTGGTTTTGAAAAAATAGTAATTTTTTTAAGAGAGAAAAAAATTGGCTACCCATCAACAGTGATGTTAGAACCATTTCACATTCTTTAGCTTATGTCTAACCATGTGCAGGTTTAGAAAAGGGTTTGCCTGAGTCTGTGAGAATAAGAAATCATTGCCTTTGTAACACATGATGTAAAAGTAATCTCCAAGTTGACATGCTGATAGGGACTCCTGGCAAGGGGAATTACCTACCCTCAACAAAAGGTCATTCACAGCTACTGGAACATTTTTGTTGTCTGTGGCGTATAAGGTGCCTTAGAAATACCTGAATCCATTAATGCCTCCAAGTGATTAAATCAGAATTTGCAGGTGACTGAGATTGACAGTAGTGCCTTATTCTGGTGGCTGCTGTTCACTGTTCAAATGACAACCCACATGTTTTATGGATGAGGTATATAAATGTATGCTGTAACAGCAGTATCTCCCTCCAGAGCCACTGTGTACCAAGCACCAGGTCCCCCAGGGATAGTTGGCTCTATTCAGTATTTCATTCATTCAACAAGAGCTTACTAAGCTCCTTTTTGGTACCAGATACTCTTTGGTGCTGATAGTAAATAAAAGGCCAGCAAGATTAAGCAAACTCGAAGGCCTGGACCAGGAATTTGATAACAGAAAGTACTGTCGTATATAGTTTCTGGTGTGTAGTGACGATTCTCTATGAAAGCTTAGTCTTTCAGGAGATTAAAATAGATGATGAACTACTTCTACCTAGCAAGCAAGCAGGGTGAAATGAGTGACTATTTGACTGCCACCTGCTGATGCTGGTCTTTTTTGGTGCCTAGGGCTTATAATGATCAACATTTCTTGAGCCCTCACTATATTCTCTGCTAAGCTCTTTACATGTATGAATTTACTTAATCTTCACAAGCACCCCAAGAAGTAGATACTGTTGTCCCTACTTTACAGATGAGGAAATGGAAGCACAAAATTAAGGACCTTGCTGAAGGTCATGGAGTAGAGGCAAGATTCAAATTTAGGGAACTCAGCCCAGAATCCATGCTCTTAAAGGTGTTATATACTGTCTCTGGGCTTAGAAGGGGTTCATCTTAGGCCGGGTGTGGTGGCTCATGTCTGTAGTCCCAGCACTTCGGGAGGCTGAAGCAGGCGGATCACAAGGTCAGGACTTCGAGACCAGCCTGGCCAACATAGTAAAACCCCGTCTGTACGAAAAATACAAAAATTAACTCGGCATCGTGGCACATGCCTGTAGTCCCAGCTCAGAAGGCTGAGGCAGGAAAATCACTTGAACCTGGGATGCGGAGGTTGTGGTGAGCTGAGATTGCACTACTGCACTCCAGCCTGGGCAACAGAGCGAGACTCTGGAAAAAAATAATAAAGAAGAAGGGATTCATCTTGACCGACCTGAATTGGTAGAGCTTGATAGAGTGGTCCTTCCTGGATCCTTCCCTGCCTACAGAGCCTGTCTTTTTTCTGATTGGTCCCTAAGGCTAGACTGCCTGTCCCTAATAGTGAGCAGAAGCTGGTGAATGAAACGAGATCCCTCAGGAAAAAGAAAAAAAGAAAGAGAGAGAGAGAAATGAAACGAGATTCCTTCTCTACAGCCCAGCTGTGCCCTTCACCACCTGGGTGACCCCACTGCTCTGAACATATATCCTCATCTGTAAAGTGGAGATAAGATTACTTCAGGCCGGGCGCGGTGGCTCAAGCCTGTAATCCCAGCACTGTGGGAGGCCGAGGCGGGTGGATCACGAGGTCAAGAGATCGAGACCGTCCTGGCCAACATGGTGAAACCCCGTCTCTACTAAAAATACAAAAAATTAGCTGGGCATGGTGTTGCGTGCCTGTAATCCCAGCGACTCAGGAGGCTGGGGCAGGAGAATTGCCTGAACCTGGGAGGCGGAGGTTGCGGTGAGCCGAGATCGCGCCATTGCACTCCAGCCTGGGTAACAAGAGCGAAACTCCGTCTCAAAAAAAAAAAAAAAAAAAAAAAGATTACTTCATTGGATCATTTAGAGGATTAAATAAGATAATGTACTTAGTGGTTTCTGGCTCTGAGTACGTGCATAATAAATACAAGCAATTTTTATTATCATTGTCCTTAGCCTTGAAAACAAGCCAGGAAATAGTTTCTCAGAGACCAGATGCTAAGTAAGACCTAGGTAGACAGGCAGTTTTCCCTTGGTTTTGACAAGACAATAATTTTATCCTATGTATTTCTCTTGACTTTTTTGATGTGAAAAGCAGAGAGGTAAAGCATTATTTGACAGATGTATGGATTCAAGCAAGAAACTGAGGTCCAATTGCAAAGAAATGGCTTGTATAACTCAGAGCCCTGTCTGAGGAGACACAGAGGACCCTAGAGGGCGGAGAATGAACACAGCGCAGGGGCTAGTTCCAGAGTCGCATTCTCGGTTAGTTCACTTTCAAGTGTGGGTGAGGGTCCCTTGTCAGTAGGCAGATTTTTTTTTCCCCTGCATCAACACATTATTTGCTGGCTAGTGTTTATTAAATGAAACTTTAATGTGCAATAGAATTTATGATTTGTCCAAAATGGAGAGAGAAGGGAGCTCCTTAACAGGCTTGTTGAGCCCCTTTTCCCACCCGTTCCTGTGCCAGACTTTCCCAAAGGCTTACTTGCCAATGGTTGCTTCTCAGATTGCAGGGCTAGCTCACTCTGTAAGCTCCAAGCCAGAGTGATACTGCCACCACCGCTGTTGCTCCCACCAGCCATTCAGTTTCCTGCTCTAAGGATGTAACTTTGCTGTGAAGCTTTCACCTTCCTCCTTTCTTCCTGTCTTCTGTGTTGTATGTCTTTGTCCTGGTGCTTTTGCCATACAGCCAGTGTTTGAAAGGAAATTTTCGGCACCAAAGTTATAGCCCTTACTACCTTTCCAAGGAGATGTGAGTTAGCCATGGAAAAGAAGAGGGCTCCTCTGCCTCTGTGCAGAAGGAAGAGTTTGCTTCTTGATAGTGTGCTAGCTCCTGAGCTAAGTGGGGGACTTGCCGGGACTCAAGAGAGTGCACCTGACCTCTGGACAAGTAGACTGGGCATAGCCTGCCCAAGAACAGCACCTAATCTACAAGAACCAAGGCTGAAGACTGATTTCACCTTCTCGCACTCCCCTTCCCTTGCACTCCCTTAAGCTTGCTCTGCAACACTGCCCCAGGTCTGTGGCTTAAAACAGCCATTTCCTTTCACCAGTGAATAAGCTCACTCTTTATAAAAATGTTTCAGCTTGGGGATTGGAAAGGCTCTCTGTGCCTTTCCATCTCTTATCTATTTCTTCAAGGGTTGATGTTGATGGTTTCTGTCTTTGTCTTTACAGGGAACTCTAATGATCCAAGACAAAGAAGTTACCCTCGAGTATGTACCAAGCCTGGATTTTTGGTACTGCAAACGAGTAAGTACCAAGAATTCCTTTCTTTAGAAGTAAGCATCCGGAATAACACCTCCTCCATATCTCTAGGAAGGCTGCCTGCTAACATGCATTCCCAAGGACAAAGCTCTTCTTCCTCAGCTCAATTCAGTTAAACAGGAAGAGGTCAAGGCAAGGTCATTCATAATTTCTCCTTCCCAGCTGCTACATCTGACCATAGAGGGTTCTGGACCTGCAATTGGAGATACTTTCTCAAGGACATGTGCCATGATTTCTGTCAGTTATAAAAATAACAGTTCCTTGACATATACTGTTTTCTCATCTCTCCTGAGGGTGGTCATAAAGGAATTCTTATTTGGAAAAGTAGGTTTGGAGAGACTAGTTCTGTGGGAGTTGTACATTTTTTGGATATTTTTTCTATCTCCATGGATTTGCCTGTTCTGGATATTTCATATAAATGAAATTAAAATATGTAACCTTTTGTGTTGTTGGCCTTTCACTAGCATGTTTTCAGAGTCCACGTGTGTTGTAGTATTTATCAGTACCTCGTTTCTTTTTATGGCTAAATAATATAGATATATCACATTTTGTTCATTAGTTGATGGACATTTGGGTTGTATCTGCCTCTTGACTTTGGTGAATGATAGAACCTTTGTGTGCTAGTTTTTGTTTGAACAGCTGTTTTCAATTATTTGGGGGTATGTATCCAGGAGTGGAATTGCTGGGTTATATGGTACTTTTATATTTAACTCTTTGAGGAACCACCAAACTGTTTTCCTTTTATTATTATTATTAGCAAACTTTTTCATAGACCACAGCTGCACTATTTTATATTCCTATCACCAATATGTAAGGGCTTCTTTCTCCCCCTCCTTGCCAACATTTATTATTTTTCCTTTTTTTGATAATAGCCATCTTAGTGGGTATGAAAAATATCTCATTGTGGTTTTGATTTGCATTTCCCCAATGACTTTGAGGATCTTTTCATGTGTTCATTGGCCATTTGTATATCTCTTTTTGAGAAATGTTCAACCAAGTGCTTTGCCCTTTGGAAGTGGTTTCTGTGTCTTTTTGTTGAGTTGTAAGAGTACTTTATATTTTCTGGATATTAATCCCTTTTCAGACATATGATTTGTAAATATTTTCTATGTGTTAACTTTCACTTTCTTGAGAGTATCCTTTTTTAAAAAAAAGAGAGAGAGAGTGTGTTAAGGTCAGCCAGGTGTGGCTCGTGACTATAATCCCAACACTTTGGGAAGCAGAGGTGGGCAGATCACTTGAGCCCAGGAGTTTGAGACCAACATGGCAAAACCCATCTCTGTGGTGGTGCATTGCCTGTAGTCCTTGCTACTCAGGAGGCTGAGGTGGGAGGATCACCTGAGTCCAGGAGCTCGAGGCAGCAGTGACCCATGATAGTGCCACTGTACTTCAGTATTCCAGCCTGGGTGACAGAGGAAGACTTTGTTGCAAAAAAAAAAAATTTTTTTTTAAGTTTATTATATACCTATTAAGTAATTAAAACAAATGTTAACAGTGGTATTATTTATAATAGCCAAAAAATGGAAATAACTAAAATGTCCATTAGCTGATGAATGGATGAACAAAATTAGCATATCCATACAATGAAATGGTTTTTGACAGTGAAAAGGAATGAAATACTGAATCATGTTACAACCCAGATGAACCTTGAAACTACTATGCCAGACACAAAAAAGCATACATTGCACAATTCCATGTCCCTAGGGGTAAGAATGGGAGGTGACTTCACTAGATTTCCTTTGGGGTGATGAAAATGTTTCAAAATTAGATGGTGGTGATGGTTGCGCTATACATTTACTAAAAATCGTTGACTCGTACATGTAAAATAGGTAAGTTTTATGGGTTTTGTTTTTGTTTTTAAGACAGAGTCTTGCTTTGTCACCCAGGATGGAGTGCAGTGGCACAATCTTGGCTCACTACAACCTTCACCTCCACCTCCACCTCCACCTCCACCTCCTGGGTTCAAGCAATTCTCATGTCTCAGCCTCCTGAGTAGCGAGATGGGGTTTCTCCATGTCAGCCGTGCTGGTGTTGAACTCCTGGCTTCAAATGATCCAACCGCCTTGGCCTCCCAAAGTGCTAGGATTACAGGCATATGCCATCATGCCAGACCTGTTTTATGGTATTTAAATTATACCTACTAAGGTTAGGATCCTAATTGCGCCACTCACTAGCTGAAGTGTCACACACTTCATTCATTCACATGTAGATATTCAGTTGTCCCAGCACCATTTGTTGAGAGACTATTCTTTCCCCATAGGCACTTTCCCCATTATCAAAAATCAGTTGACCATAATCTATAGGTTTATTTCTAGATTCTCAGTTTTATTCTGTTGATCTATATGTTTACACACAGCAGTAGTTACTATAGCAGCTCTCCTGTGGTAACAACCCTCAAATCCCAGTGGCTTAAAACAATAAACATATTCTTCACTCACATTACATGTCAGGGACTATGGGTTGTTTGCTACAGTTCTGTTCCACATGGTTTCTCATCCCAGCACCCAGGCAGAAGAAACAGTCTCAATATGGGACAGTGTTCTTCTGGCTAAGGGAGAAGTTCATTCATACAAGCATTGGCTTCTAAAGCTTTTCTTAGACCTGGTGTAGGTCATGTTGACTCACGTTCTATTGGCGAAAGCAAAGAAGACACATGGCCAAGGATGACAATGGAGAAAGGAAGTGTACTCGCCCTATAGGGAGGCATGACAGCCTTTGGTAGTGGGGAGGGTATGTGTGTATTTGTGTGTAATCGGCTTATAGTGAAGGGAACAATGAAATAACTGATTATAGTGATCTTATTCAAGTGATTTAACCTTTCTAGGCCTCAGTTTCCTCATCTACAAAATGAGGAGATAGTAGTACCCATTTTCATGGAGTTAATTGGGGTTGCCAGGATCAATAAGTGATGACATATATAGTAGACCAGATACATGGTATGTGCTATTTAAGAATTAGCCACTACTGGCCATGTGCGGTGGCTCACGCCTGTAATCCCAGCACTTTGGGAGGCTGAGAGGTGGCCAGATCACCTGAGGTCAGGAGTTTGAGACCAGCCTGACGAACATGGAGAAACCCCGCCTCTACTAAAAATACAAAATTAACCAGGCGTGGTGGTGCATGCCTGTAATCCCGGCTACTCGGGAGGCTGAGACAGGAGAATCACTCGAACCTGGGAAGTGGAGGTTCTGGTGAGCCAAGTTCATGCCATTGCACTCCAGCCTGGGAAACGAGCAAAACTCCGTCTCAAAAAAAAAATTAGCCACTGCTACTGTTGTTATTGTTTTCTCCTCGACTCCATGGTTCTTACTCTGGTTTCCCACCAGCCAAGTTTCTGTCCCTCGTGGCATTTGGAAGGTCAGTAGCAAAAGTTCAAAGTTTCAGGGTTGAGCAGTGTGCTTGACTATTTGTTCACATGTGCAGGCAAGAATAATTATATTCACATTAAAAATCTCTTCCCAGCTGGGCATGGTGGCTCATGCCTCTAATCCCAGCATTTTGGGAGACTGAGGCGGGTGGATTGCCTGAGCTCAGGAGTTAGAGACCAGCCTGGGCAACATGGTGAAACCCTGTCTCTACTAAAATACAAAAAATTAGCCAGGTATGGCAGCGTGTGCCTTTAGTCCCAGCTACTCGGGAGGCTGAGGCAGGAGAATTACTTGAACCTGGGAGGCAGAGATTGCAGTGAGCCGTGATCACGCACCACACTGTACTCCAGCCTTGGCAACAGCGAGACTCTCTCCAAAATTTAAAAAAAATTTTAAAGATTGTCTCTTCCCTTATTCTGGGCTAGTGAATGTTCCCTTTCAGTATCTTTTAGATAGCTGCCAGAGACATAACCTGCATCTCTTCCTCCTACCTCATGCCTCATTATTAGTGTTTAAGAAAGGAGTTGATGGCCGGGTGCAGTGGCTCACACCTGTAATCCCAGCACTTTGGGAGGCTGAGGCAAGTGGATCATGAAATCAGGAGTTCAAGACCAGCCTGGCCAACAAGTGAAACCGTGTCTCTATAAAAAAATAATAATAATAAAAAATTAAAAAGGAGTTGATAATTGAATTCTTGTCAGTTCTAGCCAACTGTGAATGAGGATCTCACAACCAATTCAGGCCCAGGTTTTGGGTGCAGACTGTAAATGGCCTTGGGATAATAATATTCTATAAACCATTTAACAGTAGTTTTCTAGGCATATTTCCTATAGTAATCTTTATCCAGGGCAAAAGCATTTGGGCTGCACCAAAGTCCCAGGTGCCTGTTAGAAGGTAGCTCGCAAACAGTAGCTCATCAGATCCTGTCTGCCAGATCTGATCAGTGGGGAATATCAGTTTCTTTTTTTAAGCTTTGAGTGGATCTGGGATATGGCTTCTTTCATTTTTAGGAGGTTTTACTTTGTTAGATGTACATAGGTTTTTAAAAATGTTTTCTGTCAAATTCAATTATTTCCTCCTTCCTTCCAGTGTAAGGCAAGCGTTGGTGGGCACCGATCTTCCTGTTCATTCTGCAAGAACCCAAGGGAAGGTGAGTGGCAGAAGTGGTAGCAGTTTTTATCTTGTGCATTGAGCAAAACAAATTTTTTAATTTTTTTTTTGAGACGGAGTCTCGCTCTGTTGCCAGTCTATCCTGGCTTCAAGTGATTCTCCTGCCTTAGCTTCCTGAGTAGCTGGGACTACAAGCACACACCACCACACCCAGCTGATTTTTGTATTTCTAGTAGAAACAGGGTTTCACCATGTTGGCCTGGATGGTCTCAATTTCTTGACCTCATGATCCACTCACCTCCACCTCCCAAAGTCCTGGGATTACAGGCGTGAGCCACTGTGCCTGGTGAGCAAAACAAATTTCATGCTTTCCTTGGCTTTAAAGAATTATCATCCCTAAATCCAAGTTGATCTACAAATCCTTTTTTTTTTTTTTTTTTTCCCCCCAGACAGAGTCTCGCTTTGTCACCCAGGCTGGATTGTAGCGGCACGGTCTTGGCTCATTGTAACCTCTGCCTCCCAGGTTCAAGCAATTCCCCTGCCTCAGCCTCATGAGTAGCTGGGATTACAGGCACATGCCACCATGCCCAGCTAATATTTTTGTATTTTTAGTAGAGATGTGGTTTCACCATGTTGGTCAGGGTGGTCTTGAACTCCTAATTCATGATCTGACTACCTCACCCTCGCAAAGTGCTAGGATTACAGGCATGAGCCACTGCACCTGGCCTACAAACCTTTTAAAAGTGGAGTTTGGGCTGGGCACAGTGGCTAATGCCTGTAATCTCATCACTTTGGGAGGCCGAGGCAGGTGGATCACCTGAAGTCAAGAGTTCGAGACCACCTGTCCAACATGCCAAAGTCCTGTCTCTACCAAAATTACAAAAATTAGCCAGGTGTGGTGGCACATGCTTGTAATCCCAGCTACTCTGGAGGCTGAGGCACGAGAATCACTTGAACCCAGGAGTCAGAGGTTGTAGTGGGCCAAAATCATGCCACTGCACTCAGGCCTAGGCAACAGAGTGAGGAAAAAAAAAAAAAAAAAATATATATATATATATATATATATATATATATATATGTATATGTATTGCCATTAGATGCCCAACTTAACCTGATCTGTTAGTAAATGATTTCAGATGTCAGTTTCACCAGAGGAAAGAGATAGGGTTGTGGGCTCCTAGGCTAAAGTGGGTAAGTGGGCAGCTGAACAGAGGTCAGTATATATATATATATGTGTATATATATATATATATATATATATATATATATTTTTTTTTTTTTTTTTTTTTTTTTTTTTTTTTGAGACGGAGTTTCGCTCTTGTTAGCCAGGCTGGAGTGCAATGGCGCGATCTCGGCTCACCGCAACCTCCGCCTCCTGGGTTCAAGCAATTCTCCTGCCTCAGCCTCCCGAGTAGCTGGGACTACAGGCGTGCGCCACCATGCCCAGCTAATTTTTGTATTTTTAGTAGAGACGGGGTTTCACCATGTTGACCAGGATGGTCTTGATCTCTTGACCTCGTGATCCACCCGCCTCGGCCTCCCAAAGTGCTGGGATTACAAGCGTGAGCCACCGCGCCCGGTCTTAGGTCAGTATATTTTTATTTGGAATACATTTAAGGATTAAGGATGTTAGGTTGGAAAAGAGTCTTTATGACATCAGTCTATGTGGCAAATCTTTCTTCCACCTCCACTTATTTGAAGTTATTGGGAATCATTTGCTCTATTGTTTTCTCATTTACACCGTGTAAGCATTTCAGGATTTTCAAGAGAAAAGCATCTGTTAAAATAACAGTAAAATTATAAATTAGAGGCCAGGCGTGGTGGCTCATGCCTGTAATCCCAGCACTTTGGGAGGCTTAGACGGGTGGATCACCTGAGGCCGAGAGTTCAAGACCAGCCTGGCAAAAATGGTGAAACCCCGTCTCTACTACAAATAAAAATTAGCCGGATGTGGTCGCATGTGCCTATAGTTCCAGCTACTCGGGAGGCTGAGGCAGGAGAATCGCTTGAACCCAGGAGGCGGAGATTGCAGTGAGCCGAGATCGTACCACTGCACTCCAGCCTGAACAACAGAGTGAAAGTCTCTCTCAAAATATATATATATATGAGAAAATAATCAGGATTTGGGGAACATGCTATTATTTTTCAGGAATGAAACTATCAGCTTTCAAGTACTTAACTTTAATGTAAAATTTTTTAGAGAAATTTTAGGTAGGCAACCTTAAAGAGTCAGTCACATGCATCTGTAACAACAATCCTATAGTCATCCCTTAAGGAAAGCCACAGCATGACCATAAAATATAGTTCAGTGCAAGGATTCAGGTAGCCTTCTATTTGTTCCAAGGTTAGAATTTAATGTCCCTACGAGGAATTTCTTAGCTGGGCTTTTGACCTGTTGTGGAGATTTTACTCTGGTGAAGACTGAAAGGCAGGTGTTCTGAAAATCTTTAGGGAAAGGCTCTGTATGCTCTCAAGACCAAACCAAAATGTGGGAAGGGGGATGAACAACTGAGATTTTTGCTTGTTGGGTCACTTTAGGTTAGGCAAACTTGTGTTCCTCCACCCCTCCAACAAGAAAGACTTTTTCATAGCTATTCTAACAAATGAATAGATGGTTTATGAAAACCAGTGGACACCTTACCACTAACAAGAGACAACTTTAATCTGGAAACCTATCACTACTATTATAGAATCTCTATATTGCTCTCATATAATCTCTTTTTGAGCCACATGATTTCTAATGAACCCTCCAAGAATGAATTAATTACAAGAATGTGCTCCTAATTATAAAACAAACTATAAAGACAAATTATCCTGCTGTAGTAGAACATTTGAAATAAATTATTTATATTTTGAAGGACATCTGCCCATTATGCTTATTTGTATGTAAATCAGCTACTTGCAGATAGGTCTGTTCCTAGCTTCACTGGAGAAGGAGGGCCTGTGGTCTTACAGGATTTGAGTAATTGTTTGAGTACTATAACACTGGAAGAAACAAGGCTTCTAGACGTGTGTTTGGGATATGTGTTTCTACCAAACTTTTTTTACATTTTTTTTTTTTTTTTTTGAGACGGAGTTTTCGCTCTTGTTACCCAGGCTGGAGTGCAATGGCACGATCTCGGCTCACCGCAACCTCCGCCTCCTGGGTTCAGGCAATTCTCCTGCCTCAGCCTCCCGAGTAGCTGGGATTACAGGCACGTGCCACCATGCCCAGCTAATGTTTTTTTGTATTTTTAGTAGAGACGGGGTTTCACCATGTTGACCAGGATGGTCTCGATCTCTTGACCTCATGATCCACCCGCCTCAGCCTCCCAAAGTGCTGGGATTACAGGCTTGAGCCACCGCGCCCGGCCTTTTTTCTTTTTCTTTTTTTTTTTTTTAAGACAAAGTTTCCCTCTTGTTGCCCAGGCTGGAGTGCAGTGGCATGATCTCGGCTCACTGCAACCTCTGCCTTCTGGTTTCAAGCAATTCTCCTGCCTCAGCCTCCCGAGTAACTGGGATTACAGGTGCCTGCCACCAAGCCTGGCTAATTTTGTATTTTGAGTAGAGATGGGGTTTCACCATGTTGGTCAGACTGATATCAAACTACTGACCTCGTGATCCGCCTGCCTCAGCCTCCCAAAGTGCTAGGATTACAGGAGTGAGCCGCCACGCGCAGCTCTACCAAACCTTTAGTAAGGGCCATACATTCGGTAATTTTGTCCCCAGAATTTATCATTGATTATAATAGTCAGGTTCAGGGTATTATTCATTATATTTAAATGTTTGGTAGGTGATAGAGATTTCATAAGATTACATTTTTAAAATGCTTGGATAGAGTCTTCTGTGGACTGTTTCATGCCTTGTCTCAGCTTCGCTTAAAATCTTTTGCCAGGAACTGTCAGAGGACTTTTTATTAGGTATTTCTGAGACAATATTAAAAGCATTCCAGGCCGGGCGCGGTGGCTCAAACCTGTAATCCCAGCACTTTGGGAGGCCGAGGCGGGTGGATCACGAGGTCAAGAGATCGAGACCATCCTGGTCAACATGGTGAAACCCCGTCTCTACTAAAAATACAAAAAATTAGCTGGGCATGGTGGCGCGTGCCTGTAATCCCAGCTACTCGGGAGGCTGAGGCAGGAGAATTGCCTGAACCCAGGAGGCGGAGGTTGCGGTGAGCCAAGATCGCGCCATTGCACTCCAGCCTGGGTAACAAGAGCGAAACTCCGTCTGAAAAAAAAAAAGAAAAAAAAAAAAGCATTCCAGGCTGAGGGTGTTGGCTCATGCTTGTAATCCCAGCACTCTGGGAGGCCGAGGCAGGTGGATCACCTGAAGTCATGAGTTCGAGACCAGCCTGGCCAACATAGTGAAACCCCATCTCTACAAAAAATACAAAAAAATTAGCCGGGTGTGGTGGCGGGTCCCTATAATCCCAGCTATTTGGGAGGCTGAGGCAGGAGAATCGCTTGAAATCGGGAGGCAGAGGTTGCAGTGAGCCAAGATCATGCCATTGCTCTCCAGCCTAGGCAACAAGAGCAAAACTCCATCTCCCCCCCCCCCAAAAAAAAAAAAAGGCATTCTAATATGAGTATTTGCTGGCAGGTAAGAAGAAATTACAGTAGTAGTGTTTTTGTTGTTGTTGTTTTTTATAAAGCCTTCTAGGGATTCTCTTTGTTTCTGTTCCACTAGTGACAGAAGCCAAGCAAGAATTAATAACCTACCCTCAGCCCCAGAAAACATCTATACCAGCACCATTGGAAAAACAAGCCAACCAGCCCCTAAAACCTGCTGATAAGGAACCTGAACCCAGGAAGAGGGAAGAAGGACAAGAGTCCCGCTTAGGACATCAAAAGAGAGAAGCAGAAAGGTATCTGCCTCCTCGAAGGGAAGGGCCAACTTTCCGAAGAGACCGAGAGAAAGAGTCATGGTCTGGAGAGACACGCCAGGATGGAGAAAGCAAAAGTAAGTGGTTTGTCAGGGCACGTACCAGACTGTGACCATCACAGATGGGGCATAGATGGCCAATGTTGTGTCTGGGAGCTGTCTGCTTTCCAGTACCCTAAGAGATTTGTGCATGGCCTGATGACAGAAGCCATTGCTTTCTGTGGACCTTACTATACTCCTTAAAGCTATGCCCTTCAAATAGTAAATTGCCATATGAATGCAGTAAGGCATGATTTAATTTTTTTTTTTTTTTTTTTTTTTTTTTTTAAATTTTGAGATTAAGTCTCGCCCTGTTGCTCAGGTTAGAATGCAGTGGCACAATTTTGCCTCACTGCAGCCTCTGCCTCTGTTGCTCAGGTTAGAGTGCAGTGGCACAATTTTGGCTCACTGCAACCCCTGCCTCGGGTTCAAGTGACTCTCCTGCCTCAGCCTTGCAAGTAGCTGGGATTACAGGCATCTGCCACTGTACCCTGCTAATTTTTGTATTTTTAGTAGAGATGGGGTTAGGCTGGTCTCAAACTCCTGACCTCGTGAACCACCATGCCCAGCTGATTTTAGATTTTTAAGTATTGGTGAATAAAATTATTCAGTATTTATTTGTTGAGCATTTCTTTACAGAACCAGCCTTACTAGTAGCATCTGTAGTAAAAAATGACAGACTCCTGAAACTTCAAAAATTTCTCTTTCTCTCCCTTTTGTTGCTCTTCTCCCATTTATGGTTGGTTCAGCTATCATGCTAAAGCGTATCTATCGTTCCACACCACCTGAGGTGATAGTGGAAGTGCTGGAGCCCTATGTTCGCCTTACTACTGCCAACGTTCGTATCATCAAGAACAGAACAGGCCCTATGGGCCATACCTATGGCTTTATTGACCTTGACTCCCATGCGGTAAGTTTCCTCTACCTTGGATTGGTCTAGGGACAGATGGCTAAAGAACCTTCAAGAAGGTTTGAGTGATTTCTTGATCATTTGAATTCTTGTGTGCTACCTTGTATCATAATCCCTCTTACTCTCTCCTTTGGATTTACCATTCATTCAGGTAAGGTGACCGCCCTCAAAAATTAGAATCCTGTGTGGTTTTCCAGGTTCATTTTTGTCTTATGTCATTTACTGTTTCCAACTTATTTGCTTGTGAAGAATCTGAGTACTGAACCTTCAAGATTTTGGTGAACTTTCTGATTTACTTTGTTCAGCCACAGATGGTTTTATATTTGATGATAAAACATTTCCTCCTTTTCCTCAAAATATTTAATAGATCCCTGTGGCTTAAATTTTTAGTTGTGGGACCTTTTTCTATGGAAGTAAGGTAAAAATAATAATGAAAGTCATTGGTATTTCTTAGATTTCATGCTCAAAAGTCACAAGGAACTTAGTAAACTGGATCTAATTGATGATAGTTACTGCCTAAAAGAAGAGGATTTAGGGCCGGGCGCGGTGGCTTCCGCCTGTAATCCCAGCACTTTGGGAGGCTGAGGCGGGCGGATCACCTGAGGTTGGGAGTTCGAGACCAGCCTGACCAACATGGAGAAACCCCATCTCTACTAAAAATACAAAATTAGCCGGGCGTGGTGACACATGCCTGTAATCCCAGCTACTTGGGAGTTTGAACCAGGAGAATTGCTTAAACCTGGGAGGCGGAGGGAGGTTGCAGTGAGCTAAGATCGCACCATTGCATTCCAGCCTGGGCAACAAGAGTGAAACTCCATCTCAAAAAAAAAAAAAAAAAAAAAAAAGAGGATTTGAATTTCTGAAGTTTCGGCCAGAACTGACATCTATTATCTATTCTGATTCCTATTCCAATCAGTCCTTCATTAAAAGTTGCCTGTTTTTGCCAGTATGCTCCTACTGTTAAAATTTTGACCAGAATATAATGTAGTAAATTTACCCTCTGAGAAGGAAAATTCATGTTCATTTCTCTTTCAAAGGAGAATTTTTCTGTCTTTGGATTCTGGCTTTTTCTGTCTCTGGGTTCAAGTGTGTCTTTGGTTCTATAGGAAGCTCTTCGTGTGGTGAAGATCTTGCAGAACCTTGATCCACCATTTAGTATTGATGGGAAGATGGTGGCTGTAAACCTGGCCACTGGAAAACGAAGGTAAGGCAAAAGGGTGAGGATCTCTTGTGCTGCCCCCACTTGTGTTTTTGGGAGGAAACTTCTTTTCCTGGCTGGAAAGATAGTAAGGCATGATGTTTTCCTAACATAGACTGCTTCAGTTATGTGTTTATTAGTTTCTTTTTCTGAAGCCTAACCTGTTCTGACTCTTAAATTGTCTTCTTTCTTGAATAATACCAGGTACATTTGTCCTTTCCCTTTTGCCTGTCTGGTATCTTTGGATCCCAAGTGGCCTGGTGCAATAGCACCTACTTGTATTCCCAGCTACTAAGGAGGCTGAGGCAGGGGATTTACATGAGCCCAGGAGTTCCAGGCCATAGTGTGCAGTGATGATGCCTGTGAATAACCACTGTACTCCAACCTGGACAACACAGCAAGACCCCATCTCTTAATAAAAAAAAAATGGTGGTGCAGTTTTGGATGTGCAGACAGATCTCAATACATTCTTGCCCCTTGCAATCCTAGTAAAATGCTGTCCTGACTTTTCCTTCCCCTGACCTTGTTCATATTGCCATAGCCCTGAGAAATCTAATTCTTCTTTACTCCTTCACTCATCTTGACCCAGGAGTGGTAACTTGGAAATGGTCATATCAGAGAAACAGGCTTACCAATATGGGCCATATCTTGCTCTAGCACACTCCACTTAATGGCTCTTTTGCTCCAGTACTTGGCTTTTTGTGAGTCTTGCTGCTCCTTCCTTCAGGAGTATCTGGACCCCGCCCAACCTTCTTGTTGTCTAGGTTGGTTCCTTTCCTGCAAAATGGGGAATAGAGAATTTCTCAGTAGGAACTGTAGGATTAGGTACTTGTCAAGTGCCTTTTGGTAGCAGGCTTAAGAATTGTGTTATCTGTTACAGAAATGATTCTGGGGACCATTCTGACCACATGCATTACTATCAGGTAGGCTGTAACAGGTGGGGAATCCTGTATTAAAATCCTCAGGTGACTGAAAGGGTGATCTTGATTTTCTTCAGTGGGTGACTTGTTAAGGTGAATGGCTCTTGGATAGTTTTGTAATTTTAACTTGCCTTTCTATGATAGGGTAAAAAATATTTCCGAGATAGGAGGGGAGGTGGCAGAAATTCAGACTGGTCTTCAGATACAAATCGACAAGGACAACAGTGTAAGTAACCTTTGTTTTATTTCTGTTGCTCTCTTTTGCTTGACTTGCTACTCATTACTTGACATCTGTGATCACAGTTGGCAAGATCTGCTGTTGACTGAGGGTGCTCATCCAGAGAGAGAGACATCTATAGATGCACCTATTTGTGTTGGCCACCCTAATTCTTGGGTTGTTCTTGATGAGTCTCCAGTAAGGGCTTCATCAGACAGAGACTAACATTGGCTCTGATCTTGTTACGTTTAGCATCATCTGACTGCTACATATATGATTCCGCTACTGGCTACTATTATGACCCCTTGGCAGGAACTTATTATGACCCCAATACCCAGGTGAGTTTTGGGCTTTTTTTTTTTAAACTCTGTCAATGATCCTTTTGAGAAAAGCTTCCATAATTTGCTACTTTGAGGATTTTATTTCCTGGATTATCTGGATGCTCATTGCATGAAAAGTGGAAAGTTTAGATCTATGGAAACAGAACTTGATTGCTTATATGGAAAATCAGTGCCTTGTGGCAATACAGGTAAGAACAGTGTTGCTCTTGAAAAAGTGGACAATGGGTGGTCTGAATGTTTCCTGGTCCCTCGAGTGGGTTTTTAGATTGATGTGGACTCACCTCATCCTTGTAAGTAAAAGAGCTGTTTCTTCCCCTAGAAGGGAACTATGCTTCTTAGACCTGAAATTGGTGGGAAACCGAAACATTCTGTAGACTTATTTGTTTCCAACTGTATCGCAGCAAGAAGTCTATGTGCCCCAGGATCCTGGATTACCTGAGGAAGAAGAGATCAAGGAAAAAAAACCCACCAGTCAAGGAAAGTCAAGTAGTAAGAAGGAAATGTCTAAAAGAGATGGCAAGGAGAAAAAAGACAGAGGAGTGACAAGGGTAAGAGGACTTGTTAATCTGTTGTCTTTTGCCACATAATTACAGATTAAAACGTAGGAGGTATAAACATAGGATATCTAGATTTGCAATATGCAGTTACTTTAAAAATACTCTGTCAATAAGTATTTTTACCTAGTTTTGGCAGGTAAAAATTACCTGGTGTAGTCAATTCACTCACTTCTTATAGCCCATAGCAACTCTCTCTTTGTTTTTTTTGGTTGGTTGGTTTGTTTGTTTGTTTTAACACTCTCTCTTTTACAAATGGGAAGAAACTATGGATGGTAGAACAAAGTGACCCAGCTCAAATCCTAACACCTCAGCTCCACACATTTTCACTTTTCTGCATTCCCTTTTTAGTGTTTGACTCTATACACATTTCACTAGTTGTAATTATAGCAGGAGGTACTGTTTAATCACTTTTTGTCGTAAGTATTTTTTCCATGGTTCTATAATACTCTATTGTTTTTAATGCCTACATGGTAAAAATTCATAGTATAACTATACCTTCATTGTCTTCATCTCTCCTGCATTATTTGTCTTCTCTTTCTAATGTTTTCTTTTTCTTTCTTTTCTTTTCGAGACAAGATCTTCCTCTGTCTCCCAGGTTAGAGTGCAGTGGCATGATCATAGCATGCTATAACCTCAAACTCCTGTGCTTAAGCAATCTGCCCACCTCAGCCTCCCAAGTAATGGGGACTACAGGCATGAGCCACCATGACCAGCTAATTTTTGCTTTTTTGTAGAGACAGGATCTCACTAGATTAGCCAGGCTGGTCTCAAACTTCTGGCCTTAAGTAATCCTCCTGCCTCATTCTCTCAAAGTGCTTCACTTACAGGCATGACCCACCTTGCTCACCTCTTTCTAATCTTACACTGTCATAATATGTAGCATTTAGCATTTTATTTTCTTCTTTTAAATTGCTTCCTTATGGCACATTTTCAGAATCAGAGATAATAAACATTTTTACATCTAATATAAAGTCAAATTATTAGGCAGGGTTCATGCCTATAATCTGAGCACTTTGGGAGGCCAAGACAGGCCAAAAATACAAAAAAAATTAGCTGGCTGTGATGGCACATGCCTGTAGTCCAGGCTACTTGGGAGACTGAGGCAAGTGGATTACTTGAGAGCCCAGGAGATTGCAGTGAGCTGTGAGTGCACCACTATACTCGAGCATGGACAATGGAACCAGACCTTGTCTCAAAAAAAAAAAAAAAAAAAAAAAAAAAATCTGCCAGCGTGGCTCATGCCTATAATTCCAGCACTTTGAGAGGCCAAAGCAGGTGGATCACTTTAGGTCAGGAGTTCAAGACCAGCCTGGCCAAAATGATGAAACTCTGTCTATACTAAAAATACAAAAATTAGCCACGCATGGTGGCGCACACCTATGGTCCCAGCTACTTGGGAGGCTGAGGCAGGAGAATCACTTGAACCTGAGAGGTGGAGGTTGCAGTAAGCTTGATATTAGTTTATGCATTAGTGAAAATGGATGAATTTGTTTATGGTTCAATTTATAACATTTTTTTTTTCCAACACTGTTAGTTGTTTAGAGATACAGAAAAGAGAAGAGAGAGTGTGTTTTTAAAGAACTTAGAGTCATATTTGTTTAATATTTGGACTCTGCTTCACCCACTTAATCTAATTGTAGTCCCAATCATTTGTAAAATTAAGATAGGGAGGCTAGGCATGGGGTGGATCATGAGGTCGAGAGATTGAGACCATCCTGGCCAACATGGTGAAATCCTGTCTCTGCTAAAAATACAAAACTTAGCTGGATGTGGTGGCACTCACCTGTAGTCCCAGCTACTCGGGAGGCTAAGGCAGGAGAATTGCTTGAACCCACGAGGCGGAGGTTGTAGTGAGCCCTATGTAGGAGGATCATAATAAAGTCTGAAGAAGACAATGTGATATATACATGCCTCCTCTGGTCTGACATACTGTAATCATGCAATACATACTAATATTATATATTACATTTTATTTTTTGAGATAGAGTCTTGCTCTGTTGCCCAGGCTGGAGTGCAGTGGTACGATCTTGGCTCACTGCAGCCTCCACCTCCCAGGTTCCAGCATTTCTCCTGCCTCAGCCCCACCAAGTAGCTGGGATTACAGGCCCACACCACCATACCCAGCTAATTTTTTTAGTAGGAACTCGATTTCACCATGTTGGCCAGGCTGGCCTTGAACTCCTGACTTCAAGTGATCTGCCCACCTCAGCCTCCCAAAGTGCTGGGATTATAGACATGAGCCACTGCGCCTACTGATGTTATATATTTTAAAGGTTCTTTATTTCAAATTCACTATAGCAGTGTTACAGATATTTCTGTAATGTTGAATTAGGAGGTTTTGAAAATTAACCTAATTTCAACAGGGTTAGCTCTTAATCAGGTTTTTTTGTTGCTGTTTTTTTGAGACAAAATCTCACTCTGTTGCCCAAGCTGGAGTGCAGTGGCGCCATTGTGGCCTACTGTGACCTCTGCCTCCTGGGTTCAAGCAATTTTCCTGCCCTAGCCTCCTGAGTAGCTGGGATTACAAGCACCCGCCACCACGCCCAGCTAATTTTTGTATTTTTATTAGAGATGGGGTTTACCATGTTGCCCAATCTGGTCTCAAACTCCTGACTTCGGGTGATCCGCCCACCTCAGCCTCCCAAAGTGCTGAGATTATAGGCATAAGCCACTGCACCTGGCCTTAAGCAATTTTTTGTTTTGTAACAACAAAACATTGTTTTGTTTCCAACATGGAGTTTCGCTCTTGTTGCCCAGGCTAGAGTGCAATGGTACGATATTGGCTTACTGCAACCTCTGCCTCTCGGGTTCAGGTGATTCTCCTGCCTCAGCCTCCTGGGTAGCTGGGATTACAGGCCTCTGCCACCATGCCCAGCTAATTTTTATATTTTTAATAGAGACAGGGTTTCGCCATGTTGGCCAGGCTGGTCTCCAACTCCTGACCTCAGGTGATCTGCCCGTCTCAAGCCTCCCAAAGTGCTGGGATTACAGGTTCTAGCCACCACACCCAGGCTTAATCATTTTTTATGAGTGAATATCATATGAGAGTTACCTCTGGTTTGATCAGTTTCAGGAAAATGCCAGTGAAGGGAAGGCTCCTCCTGAAGACGTCTTTAAGAAGCCCTTGCCTCCTACTGTGAAGAAGGAAGAGAGTCCTCCTCCAGTAAGGCCAACTTTGATCCCCTGGGCTTAGGGCTGGGGGTGGGTTTGGTTCTGAGTGAGAAAGAAAGCTCAACAGCTGATGTTGTCCTCTGGGATTGGTCTTTTACCTCACTGTGTCTCCTGAATAAGGATTTCCGTTTATTTTGAGTACAAGCATGAGTTAAAGTTTCTTGTCTGCTAATGGGGACGTTACTCGACAACCAGAGGCAGTTATCTGCCCTCTTTCTCTCTATCCTATGCCATTCTTAACAGACGAGATGCCTAGTCCTTTTTATCATCTTGTTCTTGTCATTTCTCTAAATCACCAAGGAAACCCATTTTACTAGCCTCAATGTTTCCTGCCTTTTGGTGTCACACAAGATATGGAGTACCTGTGTGCTCATTTTTTATAGTTTCTGCCTGGACAGAGTGAACAATGCTAATATTGGTGCCCATTTTTTAGAAGTCTTCAAGCGCTAGTCTCAATCTAATCACCAGTGATTCTGATTGAATGCAATTATATAACAATAGTGACCATGCATTATCTCTTTGTTTTGATTGCTCACAGACCAGTGACTATACATCATTATTTAACAGTTCCTATAAGGTGCTCTTTTTCTGCTCCACATTATTAATTCAACTCCTTATAGCTTCTCTCCTAACCATGTCTTTGCTTTTACCTTTCATATGAGCTAGATCTGTCTACCCAAGTGCCTATCAATGCAGTTGCTTTTAGTTTACTTCCTAAATCCTCTTTGCTAGAGTCTCGATGAAAGTCATCTTTTCTTCCTCCATGAGTTACAGTAATTTGGAGGTATTTTTCTCTTCCTCTTCGTAATTTTTAACCTCTTAACTGTTACTGTTTTCTGTGCTTATTCTCCTTTCTCTTCCTTCTCACATTCTGTTGCTAGAGTCACTTCTAAAGGAATCTCTCTTGTCTATTCTCAATGTGCAAGGAGCAAAGCCAAGCTCTGGCCATGTTGCCTCCATCTGGGAAATGAGCAGCATGGTTAATGAGCCTATTATGAACCCAATTCATTATTCCATCTGAAAGAGAACAAAGAAATGAGAAGCCCATATCAGAATATCCAAAAAATGGATCCCAAAATATAGGCTGAATTTGATACTGATCCCTGGCCTTCTCCTTCCAGCCTAAAGTGGTAAACCCATTGATCGGCCTCTTGGGTGAATATGGAGGAGACAGTGACTATGAGGAGGAAGAAGAGGAGGAACAGACCCCTCCCCCACAGCCTCGAATAGCACAGCCCCAGAAGCGAGAGGAGCTAACAAAGAAGGAGAATGAAGAAGACAAACTCACCGACTGGAATAAACTGGCTTGTTTGCTCTGCAGAAGGCAGTTTCCCAATAAAGAAGTTCTGATCAAACACCAGCAGCTGTCAGACCTGCACAAGGTATTAGAGGAAGGACCTATATCCTTTCAAACTGTTGACTCTTATTCTTGATGGGCATTATAGGGAATAAAGAAGCTTATACAGGCCAAGCATGGTGGCTCGTACCTGTAATCCCACCACTTTGGAGGCCATGGGAGGTAGATCGCTTGAGGTCAGGAGTTTGAGACCAGCCTAGCCAACATGGTAAAATTCTGTCTCTACTAAAAATACAAAAATTACGTGGATGTGGTGGCACACACCTATAATCCCAACTACTTGGGAGTCTGAGGCAGGAGAAGCGCTTAAACCTGGGAGGTGGAGGTTGCAGTGAACCGAGATCACAACACTGCACTCCAGCCTAGGTGACACAACAAGACTCCATCTCAAAAAAAAAAAAAAAAAAAAAAAAAATGAAGAAGCAGCAGCTTATACAATCCTTCCTCAGCACATATCAGCTCCAGTTCCTATCATTAAAACAGTCCAATTCAAGAATGAATTGCTCTGGATTAAGGTTATGCCCACCTTCAAAGAACTTCCATTTGTAGACCCAAGCCAAACATTGTGGCTTTGGCTAGGGTGGCAAATATGAAAGTTGGGTAGGAAGAGAAAGGGTTGTGGAATAGGACACTTACTTGCTGGATTTCTCATCTTAGCTCTGTCATTAACATTACAGTTGGACCTCAGATAAGCCCCTTTTCTTCTTCGGTCCTTCTAACTTCAACTGGTTCTATCCAGCTCTGACAGTGTGCAGTTTTCACCATAGGTGAATCAAATTCTGCCATGTCTTCATGTAGTGAATATTGTTATGAGCCAGAGCACAACAGCTATTCTTGGGATGTTAAACTAACAAACATTGGTCTTCCCCTGCAGGATTCCTATTTATATGTACAGACCAAGGATCCAAATTATGGATAAATAAAGTCTCTAAATGGACTCACATTCTCAGAGCAATTTGAGAATGAGAATTTCACACCCCTTCTCTGGTAGACATTGCAAGAGCAGGTGATGGGACTAGATTTAGACTTTCTCTGAACACAGAACTCAAAGTTTCATTTAGCTAAAAGCTGAGAAGCTCTGCTTTTGGTAATAGGTACACTACTTTTCCCAGCCATCTCATGTGGAGGCTCTGCAAAGATAGGACTCTGAAAAGCTCCTCCTGATAATCCCTGGAACAAACTACCTCCCATGTCCCTTTGACTTGAAATTCTGAATTACCAGACTGACACATTGGAATTTCACCCGTCTGGTATAAATGCTAATAAATGGCCAAAGCAATAAAAAGTAATTGTTGGCCGGGTATGGTGGCTAACGCCTGTAATCCCAACACTTTGAGAGACCAAGGCGGGTGGATCACCTGAGGTCAGGAGTTTGAGACCAGTCTGACCAACATGGTGAAACCCCATGACTACTAAAAATACAAAAATTAGCTGGGTGTGGTGGCGCATGCCTGTAATCCCAGCTACTCAGGAGGTTAAGGCAGGAGAATCACTTGAACCTGGGAGGCAGAGGCTGCGGTGAGCCAAGATCACACCACTGAACTCCAGCCTGGGCGACAGAGTGAGACTCTGTCTCAAAAAAAAAAAAAATAGTAATTGTCAAAAAAGAGGAGCCACAGGTCTGGTGAATTCCCAAACTGAACTGATCACAGGACAGTGGAAAGTAGACTGTAGTACTTTTACTTTCCTTAGGTCGTCCACTACAAAGAACTACCACTTCATGTAAGAGCTGCTTTGGACTCCTTAGGTTTTATACATATGCCTTGTGTAGTGGAGCCATGTATTAGGAGTTGCAACTCTCAGAGCAGTCAGTTGGAGCCCTGGGCGGGGGCTCCTTTTCATGTTTCTCTGGGGGCTTAAACAGTGACTCGTGTCTAGGAATAGCAGGCAAAGTGTGGGTATTTGGTTTTTCTTTTTTTATTTTTATTTTTCTTGAGACCCTCATCTTGGAAAGGCATTTGGTTTTCTTCACTGGTGTGCCCACATCCTCTCTCCCATGATTTTCACCTTAGATAAAGAGGTAAACTAAATATTTGTTTCCCACATCTTGGAGCTAAGTAAAATGATACCGATACTCCCTTTTATGCCATACCACATAACTAATCTGTATGACAAGACCAGTTAGGGATTATTGCTTGCAGGGTATAGTAATTTAGTAGAGCTGGTCAATCAAAAGAGCTACAATCCAAAAGCAACTATTGAGAAGGGCCTAGAAGCATTTCTAGGACCATTGTTTCTTACACCTATACTCATAGAATTGCCTCTCTTCTCAGCAAAACCTGGAAATTCACCGGAAGATAAAACAATCTGAGCAGGAGCTAGCCTATCTGGAAAGGAGAGAACGAGAGGTAAACTTTGGTGACCTGTTGTTACTCCCTTGACCTCAGCTCTTTTTGCTTTCTGATACAGACTTCACAGGCTGTGCTAATCCCTCCTTATAAGAAGACGGAGAACAAAAGAGGCCCCAAAAGATAGTATATACATTTGCCAAATTCTATAATACATCAAAATAGGTGCTTTTTATTATTTATAAGTTATACCTCAATAAAAGTAATACCTTTTTTTTGTTTGTTTTTGCCCTTCCATCCCCAAAGGTGGTATCTTTTTAAAAGGTGGTGTTAGGGTCTCCAGGTAGGTAGCACTCCTCTTTGCTGCTCAGCTTTTAAGTCAATTGAGTTAATGAAAGAGTGTTGAATAGGGCTGCTGAAATAGCATCTTTTACTATTAAAGGCTAAGCTGGAGGAATTAGCTTAGTGTGAGAGTCAAATGAACTTGCTACCTCAACCACACAATTAGGGTGACTTACCTATCCAGTCACAGGCTTCACTGGCCTCTCTTATGATGGTTAAGAACCCACCTATGGGTCAGGCACAGTGGCTCATGCCTGTAATCCCAGTACTTTGGGAGGCTGAGATGGGCGGATCCCTTGAGCTCACAAGTTTGAAACCAGCCTGGGTAACATGGCGAAATCCCATCTCTACAAAAAAATACAAAACTTAGCCGGGCTTACTGGTGTGTGCCTGTAGTCTCAGCTACTCGGGAGCCCGAGGGAGGATGGCATGAGCTGGGAGGCAGAGGTTGCAGTGAGCCGAGATTGTGCCACTGCACTGCAACCTGGGTCATAGAGCCAGACCTTGTCTCAAGAAAAAAAAAAAGGAATCTACCTGTGGAGAGCCAGGTACAGTGGCACATGTATGTAATCCCAGCAGTTTGGGAGGCTGAGGTGAAAGGATCACTTGAGCTCAAGAGTTCCAGCCTGCAGTGAGCTATGATCACACCCCTGTACTCCCGCCAGGGTTACAGAACAAGTCCCTGTCTCAAAAACAAATAGAAGAATCCACTTATGGAGAACTATTGGAGATAATGAATTCACAAACTGAACTGGCCATAGGACAGTGGAAAGTAGATTGTAGTACTTTTCCTTTCCTTAGCATTGTCTACTACAAAGAACCACCTCTCCATGTAAGAGGTTCTTTGAGGCTGGGCTCAGTGGCTCACGCCTGTAATCCCAGCACTTTGGGAGGCCAAGGCAGGTGGATCATGAGGTCAAGAGATTGAGATCATCCTGGCCAACTTGGTGAAACCCCATCTCTACTAATAATACAAAAATTAGCTGGGTGTGGTGGTACATGCCTATAATCCCAGCTACTTGGGAGGCTGAGGCAGGAGAATTGCTTCAGCCAGGGAGCCAGAGGTTGCAGTGAGCTGAGATTGTACCACTGCACTCCAATCTGGCGACAGAGCGAGACTCCATCTCAGAAAAAGTGCTTTGGACTCCTTTTATATGTATCCCCAAGGGCTTATGTAGTGGAGGGCTTGTCTATTTTACCCTGCTTCTCAGAAGGGGAAAAGTCAGTTGAAGCAAGCATGCCAACTTACTCTTTCCAAATTTTTAAGTCGGGGAAGACACTACTTTACCTAGAAGAATATGTAAAGGAGTGAGAGATTCCAGGAGTTACTAAGTGAGCTACCTTCACTTTAAAAGAAATAACAGTAATGGGGTAAAACTTCCCCGTTCCCCAGTTCCCTCAGGTGGAAATCTCAGGTCTGCTCTTTTGCTTACCAACAGGGAAAGTTTAAAGAAAGAGGAAATGATCGCAGGGAAAAGCTCCCATCTTTTGACTCTCCAGAAAGAAAACGGATTAAATACTCCAGGGAAACTGACAGGTAAGACAGGAACTCTTCATTCACCCTAGGCCTCAAGGCCTAATGATAAAACCACCTCCTTCTTCAACTGTCCTGCTGTTTTTTGTTTTCATCTCAGGAGATGATGTTATCAGGAGTAGATTTTGTCTCAACTGCTAGAACATGAGGTCTGTGCCAGCCTTTTGACTGTATTTATACAGGAAATGTGCGTGGAAGGTTGGCTGGCAGCTTCACCTACCCAAAGCGAGGGCTGGAGTAGCCATGGTAGGGAGTGCTTTCTGTCTTCATTAGTAATACTGCACCCTCTTTATGGGCCTGATAAGAATGTCACATATGCCGGGCGCGGTGGCTCAAGTCTGTACTCCCAGCACTTTGGGAGGCCGAGGCGGGTGGATCACGAGGTCAAGAGATCGAAACCATCCTGGTCAACATGGTGAAACCCCGTCTCTACTAAAAATACAAAACATTAGCTGGGCATGGTGGCGCGTGCCTGTAATCCCAGCTACTCAGGAGGTTGAGGCAGGAGAATTGCCTCAACCCAGGTGGCGGAGGTTGCAGTGAGCCGAGATCGCGCCATTACACTCCAGCCTAGGTAACAAGAGTGAAACTCCGTCTCAAAAAAAAAAAAAAAGGAATGTCACATTCTTGGGCTTTTTCTCTAGGGAACCTCCATTCTCACACTTAGGTGCTATATAAATGGTTGGCTGCTGATGGAGATAGATGATCTGTAGCTTCCTGTACTTGTTTTAAATCAGCTAGTTGCCAAGTTGTAAGCCCAGAGTTATATAGAATTTGTTAATAACCCACTGCATACAGGTATTGTGTTAAGTACAAGAAATACTCAGGTGAACAAGACATATATTATCCTTGAGTGAACACAGAATAGATAAGACTTAGGTGATGGTGTATCTCATAGGGCCGACACAGAAATCAGTGGGAAAGGGAAGGGCATTTCAGGGAGCTTCATACAACAGGGATACAAGAGCTTATGAGGTGCTTGAGGAGTTGCAGATAGTTTGATGGTCCTGAACACTGCGGGTACATTGTTGAGTAACCTTAGATAAGCCTGGGCCAAAAGATACAGGCCAGTTCATGAACTTCAAACACCTTGAACACCATGCTAAGTCTTTATCTTAAAGGCAGTGGAAGGTCATAGAATAATTTTAAGCAGGGTATTGACCTAGCTTTGCATTTTGGAGAGATTACTAATTATGTAGAAGATGAGTTTATAGGGAGACGAATGCATTATGCAAATTCTGTAGTAATTCAAATGAGGGATCATGATTGCCTGAGTGAAAGTCATGAGTCTAGAAAGTGGCTTATAATCCCAACAAAGGGATGCTGAGAAAGGAGGAGGATCTCTTGAGCCCAGGAGTTGGAGGCCAGCTTGGGCAACATACGGAGAAGGGAGACCCCACTTCTATTAGAAAAAAAAAAGAAAAGGAGTGTGGATTACAGATAGGTGTCAGATCCACCAATCTTTGTAATCACCTAGGAAAAGGAAAAAGTCACTGATGAGGTCTCTGGTGTCTGTTGGATAGCTAGGAGAAGAATGGACAGTAAAAGGCCTTGAAAAGGGAAATTTGGGTACAAGTGGGTGCATGAGCAGAAGGAGAGGTGTAGTCCTTTATAACGAGAGAAGTGAGCATGTCTGTATGTTGGTAAGCAAAAGAACCAGTTGTCAGAGGAGGTTATACCTGTGGGGAAAGGGAGATGATTGATAGAGCAAGGCCCCTGAGGAGGCTGGATGGGATCTGAGTTTATGTGATCACAACCCACAATAAGAGATGGATTTTTGTATCATGGCCCAATGAGAGAGAGAGAGAGAGAGACAGACAGACAGACAGACAGACAGACAGACAGACAGAGACAGTCTTACTGGGTTATTCTCTGCAATTTGAAATACAGTGGACTAGGATAAGGTGAACGAGTCAACCATGAGGAGGAAAGATACCTTGGCCTTGAGTCATCTGGGGACAAGGCTTAGGTAGAGTACAGAAAGAGGCTGTTCTCCATTCTCAGCACCCTTCATGCCATAATCTCCTGGCTCTTCTCCTTCCCAGTCCCTTTTTCTGCTCCTCTTCCTTTTTTGGGTATATCCAGTTGTTCTTTAAGACTCTTCTTTCGGCCGGGCGCGGTGGCTCATGCCTGTAATCCCAGCACTTTGGGAGGCCGAGGTGGGTGGATCATGAGGTCAAGAGATCGAGACCATCCTGGTCAACACGGTGAAACCCCGTCTCTACTAAAAATACAAAAAATCAGCTGGGCCTGGTGGCGCGTGCCTGTAATCCCAGCTACTCAGGAGGCTGAGGCAGGAGAATTGCCTGAACCCAGGAGGTGGAGGTTGCGGTGAGCTGAGATCGCGCCATTGCACTCCAGCCTGGGTAACAAGAGCGAAACTGTCCCAAAAAAAAAAAAAAAAAAAAAAAAAAAAAAAAAGACTCTTCTTTCAATGCTTCTTTAGCCTTGCTGCTCTACCTCTTCACCTGGGCTTTCTAAGGTACCCATGGCCTCAACCACCACCACAGTAAGAAAACCTCCTGTATTATTATTTCAGAGTAGCAGCATCATAGCATCACTGTCTACATGGTCTGAACCCATCTTCTTCCTTTATCCCATGTCCAATTAGTGTCCAAATCCCTAATCTAATCTTGCTCCATGTCTTTGTTTTATGATACCATAGCAGAGTACCACAGACTGGGTAATTTATAATGAACAGAAATTTATTTTAACTCATGCTTCTAGAGGTTAAGAGGTCCAAGACTGAGGAGCTGCATCTGGCTAGGGCCTTCTTGCTGTGTCATCCCATGCTGGAAAGTGAAAGAACAAGAGAGCTTGGGCAAAAGGAGAGGTTGGGAGAAGGCTACCAGACTCCTCCTTTTATCAGGAACCCACTCCTACAATAACAGCATTAATCTATTTGTGAGGGCAGAGCCCTTATGACCTAATAACTTCCTAAAGTTTCACCTCTCAACACTCTTGCATTGGGGATTATGTTTCTTTTTTTGGTGGGGGGAGACAGAGTTTTGCTTTTGTTGCCCAGGCTGGAGTGCAATGGTACAATTTCGACTCACTGCAACCTCAACCTCCTGGGTTCAAGCAGTTCTCATGCCTCAGCCTCCTGAGTAGCTGAGGCATGTACTGCCATGCCAGACTAATTTTGTATTTTTAGTAGAGATGGGGTTTCTCCATGTTGGTCATGCTGGTCTTGAACTCCTGACCTCAGGTGATCTGCCCACCTCGGCCTCCCAAAGTGCTGGGATTCCAGGTGTGAGCCACCGTGTCCAGCCCGGGAGTTACATTTCTAACACATGAACTTTGAGGGACACATTTATCTATCTATCTATCTATCTATCTATCTATCTATCCATCCCATCTATCCAAGTTGGCCACTCCTGGATAGAGACACATTTAAACCACAGCATTTCCCATTCTAGTCCACCTCCACACTGGACTCCTACTCCCAGTCTTCGTTTCCACTGTTCTTCAGTCCATTCTCTACCCTGGCACCAAAATGACCTTTATAAAGAGAAATCTACTTTTATAACTTGTCTTTTTACAAACCATGTACCTTGCCTCTGAGGAGGCCTTAGCCCCAAAGTTTGCCTGAAGATTGAGGTTTGGATACATGATTTAGCTTAATGTTCAAGGTGTTTTACAGTCCGACCCTATGCAGCCTTTTTAAATTCCTTTGGGTTTTTTTGTTTTGTTTTGTTTTGTTTTTTGAGACAAAGTCTTACTCTGTCACCTAGGCTGAAGTGCATTGGTGCTGTCTTGGCTCACTGCAACCTCGATACCTCCCGGGTTCAAGCGATTCTCCTTCCTCAGCCTCCCAATTAGCTGGGGCTACAAGCATGTGTCAACTAATGTTTGTATTTTTAGTAGAGACGGGGTTTCGCCATGTTGGTCAGGCTGGTCTTGAACTCTTGATCTCGGGATCTGCCCATCTTCCAAAGTGTTGGAATTACAGGCATGAGCCACTGTACCTGGCCACCAAGTAGCCTTACCTTTGTCAGCTTCTCCTACTCCTCTCTTGGACAAATTGTCTTTCGTGTCTCCTTGCTTGTGTCCTCCTTTTCTTTCACTTTCTATTTCACAGACTCCTCATTTCGAGATCCAATTCAGATGTATCTTCCTGTTGAAATTCCAGTAATTTTCAGTGATGCCCCTTCAGAGTTTATGTTCCTTCTACTGTATGTCTATAGCAGACATCCACTGTTGCTACATTCATGGTTGAGCTCTCTTCAGTGTTATTTAAGCATCTCTTGACATAGCTTTTTAGACTTTTCTTGTGAACAGGGCCAAATCTTGGTAGTCTGTGTACCCTACAACAAAGCATAGATATCAGGCACTCAGAGTTATTATTTAATATGCTTACTTAATAAGAGGCAGATCTAAATCAAGAGGACAAAGATTTTATATTAGGCTCATAAGCAGATCACCTTGAAAGTGATGGTGTTAGGCCAGGCAAGATGGCTTATGCCTGTAATCTCAGCACTTTGGGAGGCCAAGGCAGGTGGATCACTTGAGGTCAGGAGTTTGAGACCAGCCTGGCCAAAATGGCAAAACCCCATCTCTACTTTAAAAAAAAAAAAAAAAAAAATACAAAAATTAGATGTGGTGGCAGGTGCCTGTAATACCAGCCAATCGGGAGGCTGAGGCAGGAGAATGGCTTGAACCTGGAGGCAGAGGTTGCAGTAAGCTAGGATCAAGCCGTTGCACTCCAGTCTGGGCAAAAAGAGCAAAACTCTGTCTCAAAAAAAAAAAAAAAAAAAAAAAAAGAAAAAAAAAAGAGAAAGTAATGTTGTCTGCTTCTTTTGCAGTGATCGTAAACTTGTTGATAAAGAAGATATTGATACTAGCAGCAAAGGAAGCTGTGTCCAACAGGCCACTGGCTGGAGGAAAGGGGCAGGCCTGGGATATGGCCATCCTGGATTGGCTTCGTCAGAGGAGGTGAAATGGTTTCCATCTTTTTGGGGGTGACATGAACCTGTAATGTAATTAACTTTCACTTTCTGGCCTAGAGTGCCTTTGACATTTTGCTGGGCTTTTTCCACTGCTGGCATAGAACATGAGAGTTGAAGAACACGTCAGTCTTAAATACTGGGTTATATAACTTGGTAGGCTGGGCCCTTTGGAGTTTGGTTGGAGTTAGGAAGAGAAGGAAGGATTTGGAATGGATTTCCTCATCCTTTTACATGGAGTAAATAGTAGAGCAGTATCTGAGGCAGTTTGAGACTGAAGAATCATTTGGTCAGAAGAACCAGGGAATCACCAATGAAAGGTACAAAGGCATCTCTGAGAGGGTCTGTCAGTGGAGGTCTTTGGTGGCTAAAATTTAGGCAGCATGTAGTTCTGGTTCCCATGAAGGACTTTGCCCTTCATATTTCAAGAAGAGCCTCTAGAAAAGGTGATAAATGGGAACATTACCCATTTAGTGTTGGCTTGGTTCTCCTCTGACAATGCCAACCATAAGAGATAGGCTTATTTCTCTCCTACTGAGCTTCTCATATCTCTGGCATTGAAGCCTCTATCTTTCAATAATAGCATCACCACCCAAGTTACTCATCTGGGGTATTTGTTTAATAAAGAAATATTCTTTTTTTTTTTTTTTTTTTTTTTT
>NW_022436963.1:1717341-1726359 GCF_009761245.1 Sapajus apella
AAACCCCGTCTCTACTAAAAATACAAAAATTAGCTGGGCATGGTGGCACACGCCTGTAGTCCCAGCTACTGGGGAGGCTGAGGCAGCAGAATTGCTTGAACCCAGGAGACGGAGGTTGCGGTGAGCCGAGATTGCGCCATTGCACTCCAGCCTGGGTAACAAGAGCGAAACTCCGTCTCAAAAAAAAAAAAAAATTATCCTGCCAGGTGTGGTGGCTCATGTCTGTAATCCCAACACTATGGGAGGCCAAGCTGGGCAGATCACTTGAGGCCAGGAGTTCCAGACCAGCCTGGTCAACATGGCGAAACCCCATCTCTACTAAAAATACAAAAATTAGCCGGGCATGGTGGTAGGCGCCCTTAGTCCCAGCTACTCAGAGACTGAGGCATGAGAATTGCTTGAACCTGGGAGGCAGACTTGCAGCAAGCCCAGATTACACCACTGCACTCCAGCCTGGGTGACAGAGCACAACTCTGTCTCAAAAAAAAAAAAAAAAATCCTCCTATATACTGCTCCTTACTAGTCCAGAAATGCTTGTGGTCGAAGACTAGCACTGAGGCTAATTAATTCATAGGGCCCACTTCATAGTTTGTCTTTGTTTTACAGGCTGAAAGCCGGGTGAGGGGCCCCAGTGTTGGAGCCCCAGGAAGAACAAGCAAAAGACAGTCCAACGAGACTTACCGAGATGCTGTTCGAAGAGTCATGTTTGCTCGGTATAAAGAACTCGATTAAGAGTGGAGACAAGTTCCGTGATATACGACCTCCTTGTTTTGTTTGTCTCTCCTTTTCTTTTGTTACTGTTCTTGCTGCTAGAACTTTTTTAAATAAACTTTTTTTCAATGTGACTATCTTTTTGTTAAATTTTTTTTCCCAGAGTTGGGTGGGAGTGGGGCTACTGGCAGGAGGGATAGAGTACCTCGCTTCAGGGCTATTTGAAGTTATGTTGAAATAGCAACTAGTGCTGCAGTAAACCCTAGAATACTGCCTACTGTCAGTATAAGTGAGTAGGTTGCAGTGACCTTTGAACTACAGCTTGTGTGTATGCCGTCAGACCGAAAAATTCATTTTCTTATTCTAATCAGCAAATGCAGCATTTCATTATTTGTTTCTTTTATTTTTTTAGTAACTGCTTAAGCTGAAAGTATTTACTACTCATTAGATCTTCAAAATTCTTCTGATTCCCTGTTATGGTGGGGTTGGGGGAGGGGTGAGAACTGTTTTTCTCAGTGCCTGCTGGGTACTCCATGCTTCACACTTTGTGATTACAAGTTGACATAGTAAGGATCACCATTCCTCTCCAGGCACTGCTTAGCTCTTCTTTCCCTCCGTTGCTAAAACTGTCCAAAGAGGTAGTTGAAATCTGCCCTCTTTCAAATCTTTCTCAACTTCCCAACATTATCACCTCTACCATCTCCCAGTATTTGCTTCAAAAATGAGTGTTTTATTTGTTTGTTTGTATTTTGAGACAGAGTCTCACTTTGTGGCCCAGGCTGGAGTGCAGTGGCATGATCACTACTTATTGTAGCCTCAACCTCCTGGACTCAAGTGATCCCCCTACCTTTGCCTCCCAAAGTTTTGGGATTACACACAATGAGCCACAGGGTCCAGCCCAAAAGTGAGCCTTTAAAAAAAAAATTCTTTGTGGTTAAAAGGACTATATATAAGGGTGGGCACAGACAGTGGCTCATACCCATAATCCCAGCACTTTGGGAGGCCAAGGCAGGTGGATTACCTGAGGTTAGGAGTTTGAGACCAGCCTGGCCAATGTGGCGAAACCCCATCTCCACTAAAAATACAAAAATTAGCCAGGTGTGGTGGTGCATGCCTGTAATCCCAGCTACTTGGGAGCTGAGACAGGAGAATCACTTGAGCATGGGAGACAGGAGAATCGCTTGAACGCAGTGAGCCGAGATCATGTCACTGCACTCCAGCTTGGGTGACAGAGCAAGACTCATTTCTGGAAGGAAAAGGACTATATAACCTATAAGCCTATGTTTTTGTTTTGTTTTAAATTTTGCTCCATGTACGACCATGCCCAGCTAAGCTTTGTATTTTTTTTTTTACCCCAGCTACTCGGAAAAATTTTGTATTTTTAGTAGAGATGGGGTTTCGTCATGTTGGTCAGGTTGATTTCAAACTCCTAATCTCAAGTGATCTGCCCACCTTGGCCTCCCAAAGTTCTGGGATTACAAGCATGAGCCACCATGCCTGGCCCTGATAGCAAATATTTAAGCATATCCTTAGAATAATCCTGTATGGCAGATGCACCTGAATGTATGTTCCTAAATAGGGAATCCAGGAATGACCAACTAGATCTTTGTTCCTTACCTACGATAAACATCTTAGCCCCCAGTCTATCACCTGGAACACAAGACATACAGGAGATTGAGGCCCCAAGTTTTGGGTCAAATGAATGTTGCCAGGTGGAGGGAGGTCATTACAGGGAGAGTATCATTAAGTGAATATGTTATATAAGCTGCATGATGTTTGCAGGGGGTTGTGGTTTTCCTGCCCAGCCCACTGCCACTAGGCCATGCGGATATGTTATCCAGCTGTCACCACTGGACCATTTCTATACCTAAGGTTCTCCTTTCCAGCTCACTGCCACTAGGTTCTCTCCCCTGTATGTAAGCCTCTAATACTAGGTTGTGCAAAAATAATTGCAGTTTTTGCCATTAAAAGTAATAAAACAACCGAGCACGGTGGCACACGCCTGTAATCTCAACACTTTGGGAGGCCAAGGCAGGTGGATCATGAGTTCTGGAGTTCAAGACCAGTCTTACCAACGTGGTGAAACCCCGTCTCTATTAAAAAATACAAAAAATTAGCCGGGTGTGGTGGTGCACACCTGTAATTCCAGCTACTCAAGAGGCTGAGGAAGGAGAATCAGTTGAACCTGGGAGGCAGAGGTTGCAGTGAACCGAGATCACACCACTGCACTCCAGCCTGGGTGATGGGTCTCTTCAGCCTCTTGAACTTGGTTCCTTCCCTTGTTGAGGTTAATAGGGGTTCCGCACAACACCTGGGTACTGATGAAAGTAGGAATGGGTGTGAAAACTGTCACCCTGTGATGTCCTTGGAAAGTTCCCCGAGGCTTTTGATGCCAGAGCAGAGATCTTGGGTAATTTTCTTCACTACTTATCCATAGAACCTGGCACAGGGCCTAATAATAGCACAGCCACTCAATAAGTGAATAAATAATGCTGAGCTCATACTTGTCGATTTGAATTTTGATTGTATCTCTCACTTAGTTCATCAAAGCCCATCTTTGATGAAAGAAGTCATTTGGTTTCTTGGTATAGGCAACAATTCTCCCATAAATCTTTTCTTCTTTATCTTCTAGAGCAATAGATCCCAGCCTAGAACCAAAACATGTGAACCAGTTTCTTCATTTGCCAAGTGGTAGGAGAATTTTTTTAAAGACATGATCATTTCATTAAAGAGGAGAACTTTTTTTCACATCCAGAAACTAGAAAAGACAATATTAACTATCCTTTATTGAACATATGTGGCTTTATTTAAAACAAAAAGTAACTCAATCTGGTGTCTTTGTTTTTCTTACATCAGCTACCAGACAGGCCTTTGGCAGCAGAGCTCTGGAGCTTTCAACAGGGCAATGTCCAAAAGATCATCTACCAGAGATAATTTGGAGGATGGCACTTACCTCCGGTGAAATCCATCTTTTTTTGCCAGGGACCTCTTCAAGTTTAAGAATTATTTTGCAGGCTGGGCATGGTGGCTCATGCTTGTAATCTCAGCACTTTGAGAGGCTGAGGCAGGTGGATTGATTCAGCTCAGGAATTCAAGACCAGCCTGGAAACATGGTGAAACTCCGTCCCTACTCAAAAAATACAAAAAATTAGCTGGGTGTGGTGGTGCACACCTGTGGTCTCAGCTAGTCGGGAGGCTGAGGTGGGAGGTTCACTTGACCCTGAGAGGGGAAGGTTGTAATGAGCCTAGATCGCAACACTGTACTCCAACCTGGGTGACAGAGTAAGACTCCATCTCAAAAAAATATATATATATTTTGTGGAATTTGTGAATAGCTATATAGCTTTTATGACTAGTGACGAGCCCAACTTAGCAAGCACCTCAGGAGTACTCAAAGGTGCTTGTTGAACTGCTTTGGGGACAAGGCAGGCAACTGCTAGTAGCTACGAAGTCCGGTGGCTATGACATCATCTATGTTTAACTTTTACATTTCATTAAATATTTGAATGCATGTACTTTTTCTGATGTTTTGCATCAGAAAAAGTACATGCATTCAAATATTTAATGAAATGCTTCCTCATAAATTGTATATATTTCCTGTCTACACACACCCTATATTTCTACCTTTTTATCTATATACATATTACGTATATGCCCATATATAGATATATACACTGACATTCCTCCAGTTATTCTTGAAAGATTTCTTATCCAGAGAGAGAAGAGAATGGTATAGGCAGTTTTCTGTAACTGGTATTTTCCTCTGGCTTGCCATGGTCCTTTTTTTCAATGCTTATGTATAACCTGAAAAATCAGTCTGGCCAGGTGTGGTGGCTCACACCTGTAATCCCAGCACTGTGGGAGGTCAAGGCAGGCAGATCACTTGAGGTCAGGAGTTCAAGACCAGCCTGGCCAACATGGCAAAACCCTGACTCTACTAAAAATACAAAAATTAGCTGGGCATAGTGGCACCCACCTGTAATCCTAGCTACTTGGGAGGCTGAGGCAGGAGAATTGCTTGAACCCAGGAGGCAGAGGTTGCAGTGAGCCAAGACCATGCCATTGCACTCCAGCCTGGGTGGCAGAATGAGACTGTCTCAAAACAAAAACAGAAAAAAATCAGTTCTACTAAAAATATATCTATAATGCCAGAGGGCAAGTTATGCTAACAATACATAGGAATACCACTATCTCACTGACTATTCTTTGAAATAGCCCCCTTTGAATTTCCCAAGAGAATTTCCTTGCTTCTTTCTGCCACAAATGTTAACACTTTTAGCTTTGGTAGTGGATTGATTTGTTTAAGTATTTATTGGGTGTGCACCATGTTCCAAACACCACTAGAGGCACTGGGGATATAGTAGTGAACTAAACAGACAAAAGTCTCTATCCTGGATTTTACACTCTAGCGTAAATTAGGACTCTGAAACTAAATTAGTTCATATTCTAGTTTTACCACTATTAGTTCTATGTGGTCTACTGTCTCTGCAAAACGAAGACATTGATGGCTTTGACTAGGACAACAATGGAGGCAGCTAAAACTGCTCAGACTCTAGATATCTTTAATATCTTTTTTTTTTTTTTTTTTGAGACGGAGTTTCACTCTTGTTACCCAGGCTGGAGTGCAATGGCACACTCTCGTCTCACCGCAACCTCCGCCTCCTGGGTTCAGGCAATTCTCCTGCCTCAGCCTCCTGAGTAGCTGGGATTACAGGCATGCGCCACCATGCCCAGCTAATGTTTTGTATTTTTAGTAGAGACGGGGTTTCACCGTGTTGACCAGGATGGTCTTGATCTCTCGACCTTGTGATCCACCCGCCTCGGCCTCCCAAAGTGCTGGGATTACAGGCTTGAGCCACCGCGCCCGGCCAGATATCTTTAATATCTTGTCTCCTGGCACTGGCTGGGAGGGGCCCGACACGGTGGCTCAAGCTTGTAATCCCAGCACTGTGGGAGGTCAAGGCGGGCGGATCACCTGAGCTTAGGAGTTCGAGACCAGCCTAGCCAAGATGGTGAAACCCTGTCTCTACTGAAAATACAAAAATTAGCTGGGTGTGGTGGCGCGTGTCCATAATCACAGCTACTCGGGAGGCTGAGGCAGGAGAATCACCTGAACCCGGGAGGCAGAGGTTGCAATGAGCCGAGACTGTGACATTGTACTCAAGCCTGGGTAACAAGGGTGAAACTCTGTCTCAGAACAACAAACAAACAAACAATAAGTAAAAATGTTTGCAAAGCATCTAGTGCAATGATCTAGCATCCAATAAAGTAATCAACTAATGTTCCTCTTTTTTATTTTCATTACTTTTTTTTTGAGATGGAGTCTTGCTGTGTCGCCCAGGCTGGAGTACGGCGACGAAATCTCGTCTCACTGTAACCTCCGCCTCCCGGGTTCAAGAAATTCCCCTGCCTCAGCCTCCTGAGTAGCCGTGATTACAGGCGCGTGCCACCACACCCAGCTAATTTTTGTATTTTCAGTAGAGACGGGGTTTCACCATCTTGGCTAGGCTGGTCTTGAACTCCTGAGCTCAGGTGATCCGCCCGCTTTGACCTCCCACAGTGCTGGGATTACAGGCATGAGCCACCGTGTCTGGCCCCCCCTTTTTATTTTTTAGAGACAGGTGCTTGCATTGCCCCCAGGCTGGAGTGCGGTGACGCGATCATGGCTCACTGCAGCCTTGCCCTCTCTGGTCCAAGCGATCCTCCCACCTCAGTCTCCCGAATAGCTGGGAGCAGAGGCGTAAGCCACCATGCCCAGCTAATTTTATTTTTGGTAGAGACAGGGTCTCACTGTGTTACCCAGGCTGATCTCGAACTCCTGGCCTCAAGCGATCCTCCCGCCTCGGCCTCCCAAAATGCTGGATTGTGGGCGTGAGGCACCACGCCCCGCACGGTCACCTCTGGAAGTCGAATTAGACAATGTTTTACACCATGTCAGTGAAAGCAAACTGTACTCTCTACGGCGCTAGTAGCAAAAGCAAAGAATTACCATGCCTAATAGAGAGGAACCCTAAAAACTCTAATCCGGGTCCGCAAAAGCCGATTAACAACTCTGTGGTGATTTAGAAGAGAACTGCGCAAGAAATTAACACAGAGCGTCCTAAGTGACCAGATTGCCTGCGACCACACTTCCCGGCAGCCCTCGCGCAGCCAGGCGGCTTCTAGGATTGGACTCCTCCGCAGGAGGCGGGTGGCGGGGGGAGGGGCTAGGCGCGAGGTACTGTGGGTAGGAGACGGCCGTCGACGGAGGCGCCATTTTGTGGAGCCGCCGAAGCTTGTTGGAGGTTCTGGGGCGCAGACCCGTTATTGCTACTTCGGTCTCTCCTAGGGGTAAGTGCGGCGGCCGTCTGTAACGACGGTAGGTTTTTGCTATTGGGGCTGGCCACCAAGCCTTCCTTGTCAGCTGCCGGAGGCGACTGATCAGCTCCAGCCGATTCTCTGGAGGGGCTAAATCACTCCAGGCGTTGGAGGGCCGCGCCCTTCCTTGTTGCCACGTCCGTCAGTTTCCAGAGGTCGTCCAGCCAGCTCAGCCTCGGACCTGCTTTTTTCCGGCTGTGACTTTGACCCTTGCGGGTACAGGTCCCCTAATCCCCAGCCAAATGGAGCCTTGGAGCCGTCGTCTGTCCCCCGGGCACTCCTCGGGAGCTCCCTGGCAGTCTCTGGCCGCCATCGCCCTCTCCGGAAAGCTGTTCGGTGATTTCCGATCTGCGGGTTAGGAACCTGTTGGGAGGCGAGAGGGGCGTGTGCGGGGAGGGCAGGCCGGACGCTGAAGTCGGTCGAGCAGGCCGTGACGCCGCCATCTCGGCTGTGAGACCCCACAGAGGTGGGCGCCGGCACCGCCCGGGAGACAAGGGATTATGCTCTGGGACTTGTTTCCCCCCATTGGTTCTTTTTCATTTATTAATTTCAAGGAATCGTTGAGCGTTCGCTCTAGATGAGGGTCCAGAGACTACTGTAACTGATTTCTCGGACCTCGCGCTCATGGAACGCGTTCCAGCTGTGTGATGTCTTACTACCAACGGTGGGCAGGAGGGTCAGGCTGTTCGCCATTCAGTAGTTTGTAGTCATAAGAACTGGTCCAAAACGTGGTGGTTATTGTTACTTAGGAATTAAGTCGTTTCTAGCTTTGCTCTTGTCTTATGCGATATGTTATTAATGTAGTAGATTTCAATCAGCTCAGTATCCCAGCTTCTACGAGGTTTTAAATTTTTCATCAGAAATGTTTGAATTTCATGTTGCTGTTTGTATTAATGAAAACACTTGGATTAATGTTTTAACGGTCAACTATCCCACTGGAGTTGCTTTGATTAAGAACCAAAGGAGTTGATTGCAGCTGTGCCCTTTTTGCTTTGTAATTCTAAGATAGGAGCAGGGAGGGAGTCTTCTGCTTGCTCCGTATTATGAATCTGTTGTTAAATCTGGAATCGAATATTTTAAAGTATGCTTAATCTTCCAGCTTTGCTCATTGTTAACAAAATGTTAGCATAATTTTAGCATTGGCAGTTTGTCCCCACCACCTCTCCACCTTAGATAATCACTGTCGATGATTTGAAGGTTTGATGAAATCCCTGCCTCAGTAGTTTCCAAGGTTATGTATGGAGCTACTGACTTAAGTGATCTCTGAGATTTACAGCAACTAATCTCTCTTTTCTCCTAGAAAAAATAAAATTTGAACCTTTTGGAGCTGTGTGCTACATCTTCAGTGGGACAATGGGTTCAGACAAAAGGTAAGTTACTAGAGTACATGGCTTTGATCTCAACATTTCAGTGTGGACTGAACTATTTGTTTCAAATAGTTTATCAAACGAATATGTGAGTTTTTTGTGCCAGGCATTGCTCATAATGAACGCCTTCTTGGTCCTGTTGTCACAAACTACAGTCTGGTGAGAGAAGTAAAGTACTGTGTGAACATGCTGTGATAAAGTATAGGGTGCTCTTAGAACGCATAGGAAGTATGTCTTTTTCTTGTTCACAGCCAGGAAAGTTCCTGGAGAAAGTATTCTCTGGAAGGAAGCTGGATTAGAAAGAATTTTAGGCAAAGAAGGCTGGGGTACAGTGGGTCACTGAGGGTTCCTTGTGTGGACAGCAACCTTTGCAGAAGCCGGGAGATCATACAGTCTGGCGCTTAGCACAGTTCCTGGCTGTGGTAAGCAATCAATAAATGCCAGTTCTTGTTATTGTTCCTCTTTTTTTTTTTTTTTTTTTTGGAAAGGAGTTTTCCTTTTTTTCCCCCGGTTGGGGAGCGTTGGCCGGTCTCGGGTTCACCGCAACCTCCCCCCCTTGGGTTAGGGCAATTCTCCTGCCTCA
>NW_022436963.1:1726459-1736459 GCF_009761245.1 Sapajus apella
CCTGGGTTCAGGCAATTCTCCTGCCTCAGCCTCCCGAGTAGCTGGGATTACAGGCATGCGCCACCATGCCCAGCTGATTTTTTGTATTTTTAGTAGAGACGGGGTTTCACTATGTTGACCAGGATGGTCTCGATCTCTTGACCTCGTGATCCACCCGCCTCGGCCTCCCAAAGTGCTGGGATTACAGGCGTGAGCCACCACACCCGGCCTATTGTTCCTTTAATAGCAAGATAATCCAGACTTCGAGAGCTGAGAAGCTTGGGACGACCGTGTGTTACATGAAGAAGGAAAAAGCCAAATAATTAGTGGAAAGTTAAGATGAGAACATTTGGCTATTGTGTCACCTATGGAGATACTCTCTCAGACCATTTGATTTAAAAACACAACCTTATTCAGCCATCTGCCTGTTTAGTATTGAGGTCAGTCCCAGTGGTAGATCACATTGACAGGCCTGAGGGGCCTTAGGAAAAGTTCATGTCACATGATGTTTTAATGCTGTGTCAGCAGTCTATAGTTCTAAATAGCTTATTCAATTAACATTTACCCCTTTGGGGTGTCTTAGTCCCATATTTCCTTCAATTCTTTTTATTAAATTTGTGTATTCTAAATGAAGCCCTTATAAATCTTTCCCGTGCCTTGTGATTGTACAGCAGTTTTATGAACTTGATAAACAATTTACTAAAGAACTGTTTTATCTGTGGTCAAATAGGTTTAAGCCTCTTGTTATTAGGTTTTCCCATGAAGCCCAGTGCTGCCCTGTAACCAAAAATAAACCAGATGTTAAGAGTGTTCTCTTAGAGAGTGCTAGTTTTAGATAACTATCTAGTTGTATCTGACAACTAAGTTGCCTGATGGGGAAAAAAAGACTAACTTAGTTCATCCAGGTTTTTGGTCCATTTTCTAATAGGCGTGATACACTTGAGAATAGATGAGCCAGGGATGTGCCTAATTTCACCGTTAAAAATTGGGTGAAATTCAAATAACTGCTTTCTGCCTATTTTTGGTCACTAAGGTCTGAATCAGGGATGAAGGGATAATGTGTAGACTCTAGGCTTTACAAAATGCAAAAATAAACTTGGACAACATGACCCTTTCTCAGAAATACTCAACCCAAATGCTCAGTAGTTATAATTTCAGATTTAGCATAAATTCCTGAGAATTATCAAATTTAGGGATGTAGGTATTTTCCCAGTGGTTATCTTTGTAAACTGGAGCTTGATAATACATTTTAACACTTTATTTGAATATATCATATAAACTGATGTATGGAGTGCGTGTATTTTTAGTTGTTTGTTAAAGGTACAAACTGTGACTGACTTTAGAATGAAAATTATTTTCTCTGGCAGAGTGAGTAGAACAGAGCGTAGTGGAAGATACGGTTCCATCATAGACAGGGATGACCGTGATGAGCGTGAATCCCGAAGCAGACGGAGGGACTCAGATTACAAAAGATCGAGTGATGATCGGAGGGGTGATAGATATGATGACTACCGAGACTATGACAGTCCAGAGGTGAGTGACCAGCAGCTGTATAACCCCCAAAAACACCCTGAGCCTTATAGTAATAGAAATAACAGCCAGGCCTGGTGGCTCGTGCCTATAGTCTCAGCACTTTGGGAGGCCAAGGCAGGCAGATCACTTGAGGTCAGGAGTTCAAGACCAGTCTGGCCAACACAGTGGAACCCGTCTCTGCTAATACTACAAAAATTAGCCGAGCGTGGTGGTGGGTACCTGTAATCCCAGCTACTCAGGAGGCCGAGGCAGAAGAATTGCTTGAACCCAGGAGATGGGGGTTACAGTGAGCCGAGATCGAGCCACTGCCGTCTCACCTGGGTGACAAAGCAAGACTCCATCTCCAAAAAAAAAAAAAGAAAATAATAATAGCCAGGGTTTACATAGGGCTCAGCATATAAACCCTGTTAGGTACATAGGGCTCAGCATATAAACCCTGTTAGGTCTCAGTAGGTGTTGTTTAGGTATTATTCCTATTTTAAAGATGAAGCAGTGGGGCTATAACAACACGTAAGTGCTGTGTTTTGAAATGAATGATGAATATACGTTGTTGGACAGGTGAGGCAGCTCATGTGAGTCTGTAGTCCCAACACTTTGGGAGGCTGAGGCAGGAGGATCCCTTGAGCCCAAGAGTTCGAGACCAGCCTAGGCACCATAGGGAGACCCTCTCTAAAATAATAGTAATAACAATAATAATAATAAGTTGTTTTGGTCATCTTGATATATCTTTTATTTACATTCCTTTCCATATGCATCTGTAGCTTTGTTTAGAAATAATCGTGCTGCCCATATAATTTTGCACGGTTTTTTTCCTTTTTCCACTTCTGTGTATATATTATAACAGATAACGGTATTTCTTTGCCTGTTGGTGAGAGGTACAGTAAATTATTAAACCATTCTTCCTGAACTAAATGGTTGTTGCTGTTTTAGAAAACACTATAGGCAGGCTGGGCCAGGTGGTAGTGGGTGCTTATAATCCCAACTACTTAGGAGACTGAGGTACGAGAATCACATGAGTCTGGGAGGTGGAGGTTGCAGTGAGCTGAGATCATGCCACTACACTCCAGCCTGGGCGATGGAGCGAGACTCCATCTCAAACAAAAACCAGAAAAAAGAAAACATTGCAGGCTGGGTGTGCCTGTAATCCCAGCACTTTGGTAGGCCAAGGCAGGAGGGTCACTTGAGGCCAGGAGCTCAAGACCAGCCTGAGCAACATAGTGAGACCCCTGTCTCAAAAACAAAAAACAGCCGGGCGCGGTGGCTCAAGCCTGTAATCCCAGCACTTTGGGAGGCTGAGGCGGGTGGATCACGGGGTCAAGAGATCGAGACCATCCTGGTCAACATGGTGAAACCCCGTCTCTATTAAATATACAAAAATTCAGCTGGGCATGGTGGCGCATGCCTGTAATCTCAGCTACTCAGGAGGCTGAGGCAGGAGAATTGCCTGAACCCAGGAGGCGGAGGTTGCGGTGAGCCGAGATCGTGCCATTGCACTCCAGCCTGGGTAACAAGAGTGAAACTCTTGTCTAAAAAAAAAAAACATTGCAGTGAACAGCACCATGGAGTGCTTGTATCATCTCTGTTGACTCCCTGCTAAGGATGATTTCTAGGAGGAGAGGGCTTGTTTCAAAGTATATAGGGTGATGTTAATTATAATTTTGTTTATTGTAATTCAGAGAGAACGTGAAAGAAGGAACAGTGACCGATCGGAAGATGGCTATCATTCAGATGGTGACTATGGTGAGCACGACTATAGACATGACATCAGTGACGAGAGGGAGAGCAAGACCATCATGCTGCGCGGCCTTCCCATCACCATCACAGAGAGCGATGTAAGGGGAAATGATAGTTCTAACCAGCAGTCAGTAGGCACAATGAACATTGAGCTTCTACCATTATTTTCTCATGTTACTATTTTATCTTAAGCCAGTAGAGATTGAACATCCCTTATCCAAAATGCTTGGGACCAAAAGTGTTTGATATTTGATGTTTTGGTTGTTTTGTTTTTTTTTTAAATATATATTTGCATTTACATAAGTTTAAACATTTGCGTTTACATAAGTCTAAGCATGATAATCATATTTTTTGTATATGCCTTGTACTTGCTAAAGGTAGTTTTATACAGTACTTTAAATAATTTTATACACAAAACAATGTGTGGTTTGGGTATTTTGTGTGATGTTTTTGTTTCTGTTTTTTACAGACAGGGTCTGACTGTCACCCGGGCTGGGTATAGCAATGTAATTATAGCTCACTACAGCCTCAAACTCCTGGGCTCTAGTGACACTTCTACTTAAGTAGGTGGCAGGTGCATGCCACCACACCAGCTAGTTTTTCGTAGAGACAGGCTCACTATGTTGCCCAGTCTAAAAGTTTTGACTGCCCTTTTGACTGTGACCTATCAAATAAGGTCAGGGGTGGAATTTTACACTTGTATTGTCATGTTGGTGCTCAGAAGATTTCAGATTTTGGAGCATTTCAGATTTTTGGATTAGGACTGCTCAACCTGTATCTCAGCTAGTGAAATATTTTTCTGCCTTTAGGGAGGAGTTCTCTGAACTAGGTTCAGAAGTAAGTTACCATGTTGGCTGGATGCAGTGGCTCATGCCTGTAATTTCAGCACTTTGGAAGGCTAAGCCGGGTGGATCACTTGAGGTCAGGAATTTGAGACCAGCCTGGCCAATGTGGTGAAACCCTGTCTCTACTAAAAATACAAAAATTAACTGGGCGTGGAGGTGCATACCTGTAGTCCCAGCTACTGGGGGAGGGTGGTGAGGCAGAAAAATCACTTGAAACTGGGAGGTGGAGGTTGCAGTGAGCTGAGATTGTGCCACTGCACTGCAGCCTGGGCGACAGAGCAAGACCCTGTCTCAAAAAAAAAAAAAATAGATATTCCAAAAACTCAAACATTGAGCTTCAAAGCCTAAATATAAATATGGTAAATTACCATATTTATTACTATATTTCTGTTTAGGCTTTGAAGCTCAGTGTTAGAGTTTTCTGAATCTCTCTAACCACAGGAGTAGGTCTTGTTTCTTCAGTAGCTTCTAGAAGATAATACATTTTTATTGAATTAGTTACTTAACAGATGAGGGTGATTGGCAAATACATAATTTTCTTTATAATCTGGCCACCCTTTGATTTGTTGAAAATTAAACTATCCATTTGAAACCTCAGAAAAGCTTGTTGAAAAGGAAGGCTTATTCAGACTGGCCAATTAGAGTTTTAGTGTACTTGGCACTGCCTGATTTCCAGCAACATCTCTGGCCCTCACCCTTCCTTCCAGCCACACCCTGCTTCCCACATCCTGGACTTTGGACATGTCCATTGCTCTACTGTTGTGCCTTTTTCTGCCTGGAGACACCTGTATGTAAAGCCTTTCCTGATCTACCAGGCAGAGTTTATTCATACTTACTCTCTTCCTAAGGCACTGTATTCATGACTTTTGTGTGGCAGCTTTACTGTAGCTATCAACACACGTCTCATCTCTACCACAACATCTCTAAAAACAGGCCTTTGTGTGACCTAGTCAGTCACCTCTGTGTCCCCAACCCTTGAACACAGTATGTTGCTCAGCCAGTGTTCTTGGTAAAAATGAATGTGAGGTTTTGAAACATGCTTTTAAAAGATGTAAATACAGTATTGTGCCAGAATTTTTTTCTTGGAGTCATCAAAGTAATATTCTGACCAATGTTTAGTTGAATTTTAGATAAAGCTCAAAATAAGCATTGGATTCCCACAGTTTTGGGTTTCTAAATCCTGGAAGAAATGAATATGACGAGGCTGGGCGTGGTGGCTCACGCCTGTAATCCCAGCACTTTGGGAGGCCGAGGTGGGCGGATCATCTGCGGTCAGGAGTTCGAGACCAGCCTCAACAATATGGTGAAACCCCATCTCAAAAAATAAAAAAGAAGGAAATGAATGTGACAAATGTGAGACAGGATATTAGAGTTAATAGTGGGTTATCATTCCATTATTTGTAATCCACTGCACATCTGCTACAGTGTCCATGTTAGATGGTACAGTGATACGGAGCTATGGATCCTGCCTCAAAAAAGCTTATGGATGAGTAGCTAAGGTCAGCAGATAATGGTGACAATGCAGAATCAGAAGGGGTCAGAGGCTGAGTATGGTAACTCATGTCTGTAATCCTAGCACTTTGGGAGGCCAAGGTGGGAGGATTGCTTGAACCCAGGAGTTCGAGACAAACCTGGCCAATATGGTAAAATAAATCTCCAAAAAAAAAAAGGCCAGGCTTAATGGCACTTGTCTGTGGTCCCAGTTACTTGGGAGGCTGAGGCAGGAGGATCACTTGAGCCCAAGAGGTCAAGGCTACAGTGAGTTGTGTTCATGCCACTGTACTCCAGCCTGAGTGACAGAGCAAGACCCTGCCTCAAAAAAAGAAAAAGAGGGTCGTATTGGAAAAGGTCCTGTTGAAGGTTATTTAAGGGAAATTGTTACTAGTGGAGGGTAAGGAATCTTTTCTTTTTATTTTTGTGAGATGGGGCCTCACTGTGTTACCCAGGCTGGAATGCAATATTGTGATTGTGGCTCACTAAAACCTCCAGCTCTTGGACTTAGGCGATCCACCAGCCTCAGCCTCCCAAGTAGCTGGGATTACAGGCATGTGTCACTACTCCTAACTAATTCTTTTGTTTGGTATTTTTGTAGAGACAAGGTTCTCTTTTTTTGCCCAGACTGGTCTTGAAATCATGTCTTCAATCAGTCTTCCCGCCTGGGTCTCCCAAAGTGCTGGGATTATAGGCATGGAAAACTAAGGAAATGGTGTGATGGATGGGCCCTTCAGGCAGAGGGGGATCACATGAGCAGGGAATAGAAAGATAACTGAAGCTAGATAAGGCCTAGCAATCAGCTTGATTTGGCTAGAGTCAGACGCTTTTTTGGCAGGGGAAGGATGAGTGGCAAAGTGCTACTGTGGCTGAGGCTAGAGTTTTCAAAAGCTGAGCTAAGCCTAAAAGAGTATTACTGAGGGTTTTGCCTAGTAGCAGAGGCTGCTCTGGTTAGACAGGGAAGGCAGAACTGAGTTCAGTTAGCAGTGGCAGTGGGGATGTGGAGAAGGAGCTGCCGGAAATCCTGTAGGAGTTGATTCAGGAAGCCTTGCTGATTGATCAGATTGTCCCCTTAAGGAGGAGTCTGTTAGGCATGTGACCCTAGGACCTTGTGGAGGAAATGGACAACATAGGTAGCACAGTGCCCTTAGCAGACTTTGGGACTGTCTCGCTGATGATGAAAAACTATTGTAATGCTGTTTATTTTAGGCTTCTTCGGGGAAACAGAAGTGGCTCCTGTAAGAAGGCTGGTTTTAAGCAGAGAATATCTGAGGTTCCCAAATACTACGCAAAATTCTTAAGAAAATTTGCTTGTTGGGATCCTGACATTTGTAAAATATATGAAGAACATCTGAAGAGAATCCTACAGTCCCTCTCTCACATATGATATCAATAACTTGTTTGATTTTTTTGGGGGGTGGGGCAGGGGATGGAGTCTCGCTCTATTGCCCCAGGCTGAAGTAAGTGGCTTGATATTGGCTCACTGCAACCTCTGCCTCCTGGTTCAAATGATTCTCCTGGCTCAGCCTCCTGAGCCTGTAGGCACAGGCCACCACACCTTGCTAATTTTTGTATTCTTTAGTAGAGATGGGCTTTCACCATATTGAACAGGATGGTCTTGAACTCCTGATCTTAGATATTCCACCCATCTCGGCCTCCCAAAGTGCTGAGATTACAGGTGTGAGCCACCACCCCTGGCCAGTAACTTGTTTGATCTTTATGGATGATCTGGCTGACTTGTTTACCCAACTAATGCCCAGACATAACAGCATAAAGCAAAAAAAATCAGCATAAAGCAAAAAACAAAGACTACACTGAAGAGGTCTGTGTGCTCCTTCATTGGCAGGTCCCCGAGACTGGGAAAGAGTTGAGTTGGGAAGTATTAGGGAGGTAGGGGTGGGTTTGGAACACAAGTGTAGACAGCATGCTGTAGTAGAAGTTTGGCATTATAGTGTTCCTGTTTCCATTTTGTTATGCTGTAGTCAGGATTGAATGTATTAAATGAAAGGTAAGGATTTTATTCAATCTGAAATTCCTGTTGCCCCCCCCCCCCTTTCTCTTTTTTTTTTTTTTTTTTTTTTTTAACTTGACCACTTTTATGATTTAAGTGGAAGTTATTTGTCAGCATTGGTTCCGATCCTTCAGCTGTTTGTATCTGCTTCATAGCATTCACAGTACTACTAACCCTTCAGGAGAGGTTAGGGGGTAATGACACATTTTAGTTATGTCTTTAAGATAAAGTCTTAGTGAAAAATAAATGTGTTCTTTACTTATATTCCCCCCTCCAGAATAATAATAATAAGTAAATAATGAAACATTTAAAAATTATAGTATTTAATCTTCTCCTGAACTTTAATGTATCACTTATTGTTTCCCTTTTTGGTCACCATCCCCCGCCCACCACACACACTGATATGTAAACTCTTAGAGTAAATATATCTCTTGAGTTACTGTGTTACTATATATGTTACTGTATCACTGCTTTTTTGTTTGTTTGTTTTTGGGGTTTTTTTTTGAGACAGTCTCACTGTCGCCCAGGCTGGAGTGCAGTGGTGTGATCTCAGCAATCTCCGCCTCCTGGATTCAGGAGATTATCCTGCCTCAGCCTCCCAAGTAGCTGGGATTACAGGTGTAGGCCACCATGTGTGGCTAATTTTTCTATTTTTAGTAGAGACTTGGTTTCACCATGTTGGCCAGGCTGGTCTCAAACTCCTGACCTGAAGTGATTTGCCCGCCTCAGCCTCCCAAAGTGCTGGGATTACAGGAGTGAGCCACTGGCCTGTATCCCTGCCTGTATCACAGCTTTTATAGTAAGTATCTAATTGTTCTGGTGACTAATTCTTTTTACTTAATATGTTAGTACATATGAACCAGAGTCTCATGGTGGGGCCAAGCTCCTCACTTTTTTTTTTTTTTTTTTGGAGACAGAGTCTCGCTCTGTTGCCCAGGCTGGAGTATAGTGGTGTGATCTTGCATCACTGCAACCTCTACCTCCAAGGTTTCAAGTGGTTCTCCTGCCTCATCCTCCTGATAAGCTGGGATTACAGGCATGTGCCATCATGCCTGGCTAATTTTTGTATTTTTAGTAGAGGCGAGGTTTTTCCATTTTGGCCAGGCTAGTCTCGAACTCCTGACCTCAGGTGACCTGCCTGCCTTTGCCTCCAACGTGTTGGGATTATAGGCGTGAGCCACCTCCACCAGCCACAGCCTCCACACTTTTGTGTTAGAAAGTAGGTAATTATGTTCCACAACGTCACCATGAATACTGAACCATTGCTAATAGGAGAAATACAGAGTTGGGTTTCTGTGAGACTGTGATCACATTTTTGTCAGCTGATAAGTACGGAACCTTGTTTTATGTGTGTTTCTGTTTAAAGATGTCTTATTTAATTATATATCATTGATTCATTAACACTGAACTCACAGCCAGTGGCACTGTAACTCATGCCTGCATGAACCTTATCTAGTATACATATTATCTCTGTAAGGCATATCATAGCCTTGTGCTTAGGAACACTAGACAGCATTTCAGAACTATGCTTGGGGAGCTGGGTTTTTTTTTTTTTTTTTTTTTTTTTTTTTAAGACAGTGTCTTGCTCTTTTGCCCAGGCTGGAGTGCAGTGGCTTGATCTTGACTCACTGCAAACTCTGCCTCCTGGGTTCAGGCGATTCTCTTGCCTCAGCTTCCTAAGTGGCTGGTACTACAGGCGTGTGCCTCCACCCCTGTTTTTGTATTTTTAGTACAGACCGGGTTTCACCGTGTTAGCCCGTATAGTCTTGATCTCCTGACCTCATGATCCGCCTGCCTTGACCTCCCAAAGTGCTGGGATTAGAAGCATGAGCCACCGTGCCCAGCCCAGGAGCCCCTTTAAATAGCAGAATCACCAATAAAAAGCACAAAAATGTGGAAAACGTGGCACTGGATACCTGTTTACAATATGAAAGCTTAAGGCAAAGCATCACTTTTTTAGATCTCAGCTGGAAACGTGTGTTTAAGCAACTCAGATTTTTCACTGCCTTGCACATGTCTAAGAATGATCATGAAACTGCTACAGGTATTGATTTGATTGTTAGAAATTTTATTCACAGATGTGGTATCTGAGGTTAATGAAGATTGGCTGTGTATAATCTTGCAGACTTTGTACCTAATTATGGAAAGTAGAGGCCAGTGAGAATCTTGATTCCACAAATTTCACCCTGGTTTGTTTGTTTGTTTGTTTGTTTTTTCCCCCCCATGGTAGTATTCCTGCCTGGTACTGCTGTTGAAGAGACTAGTATATTTTTACTGTTTTTACTTTCGGCCTTTTACCAAAAGGAATTGATCTGACATTGGAACAAGCCTACTGACCAAAATACTTTCATCTAGCCCCAGTTAATGTTTGATTTATTAGGAGCCTAAGGATGTTACAAACTTTTTA